>NW_028256772.1:3447500-3552500 GCF_048593485.1 Apis florea
AACGACGATCGACGAGAAGGGACCACCTCGTCGTTGATCCTCGTCAGAGGAGAGCCCTCTCTTTGAGAGACGATCGAGATACGCGCGCACGAGAAAGAGAGAGAGAGAGAGAGAGAGAGAGGAATGCAGGAAGAGAAAGCATACGCGAGAAGATAATGGAGGGGGTGACGGGGAGCGAGAGTGGCGGCGGAGGCCCGAGTCGAGAGAAAGACGGAGCAGAGAGATGGAAACGAGGAGGAGGAGGAGGTGTAGATGGGCACAAAAGCACGAGATATTCAACCCTATCGGATCGTATATATCTGCTCCACCCTCCCACCCCATAAATTGATGCCAATGTACCTACGTGGCCCCGCCACGTTATACGTCTGAATATTACGCACACTCGGCCCTCATGGACATCGGGGGTGGCAAGAGGTGGCAACGGGTGGGACTAGGGTAGCAGGGAACAGGAGGAGGAGGAGGAGGAGGAGGCGGGAGTGTGGGGGAGTGGGCGTGAGGGGGGGAGCAATGCTTCGAAGGGTGGCCAAAGCGGCGAGGCACGGTAAGGGAGGGGTGTAGGCGGCCGCGTACCTACACGAGTCGCACACCATACCTCGGTTATACCGAATAGAACACAATTAAGTAAATGAGCACGGGTTGCGCGCGCTATAGATACCCTCTATTATGTGTATTGATCTCTAGCACGGACTCCAGTTACACGTAATACGTGTTTTGTCATTTGCGCGTTCGTACGTACCTGCCGATCCCCCTCCACTCTGTCTCTCCCTCTCTTTCCCTCCCTCTCTCTCCCTCTCGGTCTCTCTGTTTCTATGCACGGATCACGGATATCAACGCGGAGGAAGAGAGAATCGGATGAAACGAGCGGAGAAATGAATACAAGGGAGGAGGAGGAGGAGGAGGCTAAGCCTTGTGGAGGGTGGTTTATCATCTGTTGTTGTCGTTGTTGAGGCGCCGCCTTAAGGCGAATTTTTTTTTTTAGATCTTTTCTCTTTTTTTTCTTTCTCTTTTTCATCTCGAAGAAGCGCGTCGAGAACAAACCGATTGCTCGCCTTGCGATAAGATATCGAAATTTTCGAAATTATCGGCCGTCTCGTCGGGGGAATAATGGAATTTTCTGCCAATCGACCGGACTGGATTCCTTTATTTTTTTTCCTATTTTTTTTTTTTCTTTCTTTCTTTTTTTCCTTCTTTCGAGGACGAAAAATTTCACGGGATCGTGCCACCATTTTTTTTACGACTTCCGAACTCTTTCGCGCGGAAATAATTTGCGTTAATTCTCGGCCGGCGAGGTGAGAAGCCGGATACACGGTCTCCACGGTGGCATCGTGGAGAGAGATGTAAAGTTTCTGGAGAAAATTTCGATGAAAGGGAAGGAAAAGAAAAAAAGTTGCTTTCCCCTTTCGCAAATTTGCATTATTCGCGAGTGTACGAATCTCTCGACCAGAGATTCAATTCTCCCCTCCATCGATCATTTTTGTAACTCTCGTTACACGTTAATAAAAAGGAATAATGGTTGTAATAATAATAATAATAATAATAATAATATCGGGAGACTATTTGGAAACAGTTCGTTGTTTCTCGACTAACTGCCGTTTCCACGTAATGTACGGTCACACACACATACACGCGCGTGTGTGTACGCGATACGGCAACAGGAAGCGGAAAGATAGTTATCTAGCGAATAGGTAAAAACAGTGAGAGGGGCGAAGAGAAGTGACCGTGTAGACGCCATAGTTATTTATTTTCCCGAGGCTGATTATAATATTACGCAAGCCGGCGGTGTATACACGGTCTCGTCGTAATGCGGATGCAAATACTCGACGAGCAACCGTGTCGAGTCGAGTCGAGTCGCGCAAATCTTCGGCCGGATACTGTATTTTATTCATACGCTCGTCCACCTGCGAAAAAAGGAAAGAAAAGGAGAAGGAGAATGGCCGCACGCATTCTAACGCGCCACGTCCAATTCCTTTCGCGCGCCAACCTTCTCTCCTCGAGATCTCCCGAGAGTTGTGCATACGCGATACATTTACAATTTAAACCGATCGGGCGAGAACGATCGAGGAGGCGAATAAAGAGAGAAAAGGAGCTATCCCGGCTAACGGGGAACGAGAAAGAGAAAGAGAATCCGGCGGAGAATCACGTTCGCAGACACGTGAGAGAGTTATTATGCGTTCCTTGATTCGTCACGTAGATATATGCTAAATTTTCCTTTTCTTCTCTTCTCTTCTCTTCTCTTCTCTTCTCTTCTCTTCTCTTCTCTTTTTTCAACATTCCAAATATTCCTCCGACAATGTATTCGTTTGCGAAACAGAGGGGAGGGGTATGTGTGTGTGTGGGGGGAGGGGGGAGTTTAGAGAGATTATCGGTTCGTAAAAGTGAAAGTACATACGTTTCTAGTAACTATGGAAAAATCTTCTCCTCGGATTATTTTTCTCGATCGGCTTCGATTTTAAAAGGAATCGGGGCGTGAATGGACGGTGCTCGAAAGCGAGGCGGATACATTAACGAACATTTAGGTATGCAAATTTTCTCTGCTGGTCGAAGCGATGCGACCGGTAGGTTAATAACGGAAACGTAGCCTCGTAAACGAAGAAAATGAAGAGGCTACGTTAATTATTTTCCACTCGAATCTCGATTTTATTTATATTAAAAAAAAAAAAAAAAAAAAAAAAAAGAAGCATCACGCGATGCGAACACGATATAAAGATATTATATATTATTCTTTCCGCTCGGCGGAATTGTCAATTTCTCTAATAAACGGAAGCGCAACGTCACGAGAGGATCTTATTTAATTCGTACGTCGCATGGAATACCGGTTATAACGATAAAGACATTATACCACCACCACCACCACCACCACCACAACCATCACCGTCTGTGTCCATATACCGATTTCCTTCCTTTCCTTCGCGCGTCTGTTCCCCCCATCCGTATACGTACCCATACACCTGTACGTAACCTGTCATTGTGTACGTACGATGCACTTACGTAACACACGATGCAAAGACACGTGCATCGGATACGTCTCGCCTCCTCTCCCCCTCCCCCTATGCGCTCTTTCGCATAACGATATATTATTTATATAAGCGGACCTGTCCCGGCGAATCGTTCCACTCTTCGCAAATTGCCACGAGAACCGCGTAAACCGCGGAATAATGGGCATCGCCGTTCGAGCCGCTCCCGAACGAAATTTTCCGAAACGAGCGATCCTCCTCCTCCTCCTGACCCGCTTCTTCCCTCCTCCTCTTCGCTCGCGATCAAATGCGATCATATTTTTCGCGATCGCGTAACTGACTCGTTCGACGCGATCAAATTTAAGGTGATGAGAAAAATTTTCGGATCGAGAATTTGGGAAGAGGGATGTGGTTCGTTCGGTGCATCGAACGATTATTAAGAACGACGTAAAAGAACGTCGTTTAAAAATCTGCATCTGTCGATTCCTTTCGCGAGTCGACAAGGGGGACAGTTTTAAAATTCATGTCGAACTTACATTTAACTTACGCTTGATAACGGTTACGTTAAAGAGGAGTCGATGATTCGAGCGTGACGAAACATATCTCGAAATAAAGAGATATCATTTATATCTTCGAAGAGTGTAATATATCTGCAACGAAAAGGTTGATTGAAATGGAAGGGAAAGAAAGATCGAAGAACGCAATGTATCCCGAAAAAACACGTGAATGAAATTTCCTCGATCGTTCGTTCCACCGAACATCGAACGATCGAGAGACTTTCGAGAAAATTTTTCCCCTCCCTCCTCCGGAAGTGCGCGGCCTCGCGTTATTTTCTGATTTCCCCCCCTCCCCCTCATTCATTCACGGTCCGCCGTTTAGTTTCGATTTGCCGCTTCGTTACAACGAGCGGGAGATTTACACGGTCAGATAGGATTGTTGCCGGCCTGGCATCTCCTCTTCCGCCCTCCCCCAGCTAGGCCGCTAATACCCTCTTCCTTTAACGCCACCGGTTCGTTCCTCCTTCTCCTCCTCCTCCTCTCTCTCCTCCTCCCCGGTAGTCGAATATACCGCCGCCCACCGCGGTTGCGATACAACAGGATACAGAAGTGTGCAACGTTATACACTCTTCTCTTCTCTGCTCGTGCCTTTTATATAACCGTCTGTCGTCACCGGCTGCGATCTCCCCGGCGATATCTCGCCTCGTAATCGCGTTCTTCTTTTTCTCCCTCCCTCTCTCTCTCTCTCTTTCTTTCTTTCTTTCTTCTTTCTTCTTTTTCTCCGCCCGGTCGGCCGATCTTTCCTGTCAGATAATCCGCTTAGCGTGTACTTTGCATTTCAAATAACGCCGGTCGGACTCCCGATCGCGACTCCTCCTGGCGTTCATCCATCCGGGCATACGTTCCAGGCCGCTTCCGTCAAATCGACTCGTCGATTCATTCTCCCCACGGTGTTTCTGCGTATTTCTATTTCTATTTCTTCCTTCGTTTTCGGGGGATGGTGGCTCGAGATAATTTTTTTAATCGTTTCATGTTTCTTGATTTTATTCTGCGATAGAGTTTGTATAAATATAGTATATAGTATTCCGGCGTGGGTTAAAAAAGGGAAAGGATATATTTCGTTGCATCAATCGATTTTCAGGGGATGATGGGGATGATGATGACTCTGACGATGAGTTGAACGATCGTCGTTCTTCCAAATCATCTCAATCTTAAAAACGAAACCACGAATTCTTCTCGAATTCGGTCGAGAAAGTTATTGATTTCGGGAAGCAACACCGTTAAAAAAAAAAAAAAACAAATCGATTTTTGGCGGCGGCGGAAACGAAGAAAACGGTTAAACGTACTCCAACTTTTCGAGCCGCGCCATATTAGGCGTAGTATCCACCTTTAACCTATTCCCGTGTTCGACGTTAAATGGAAATTTTTATCGGGGCGGGAGGGAAGGGTCTGGTCGAAGGAAGGGTGTGGAGGAGGACGTGGATGGAGGAAGGTGAAGCGAAAGGGGAATGATGAAGGAATAGGGAGAGAAGAGAGAGAGAGGGGGGGGTATGCGTGCGCGAAGGGGCCGAGCGGAGAAAAAAGGAGGGAAAAAAAGGAGGGAGGGAAAAACGCGAAGGAGAGAGAGAGAGAGAGAGAGAGAGAGAGAGCACGGTGGTGTGGCGGTGCGCCCAGCAAGTAATAAGTTAGTAATAATATTTTCACAATATCTCTCCTGGATTGGATGTTATTTCATTATATTTTATTGCCTCTTACTATTACTCTTGCCGGCGCGCAACCCCCTCCGCCAACCCCTCGCCGACCAATACTATCGCAACCACCACCAACGGCCCGGTTGCGCGTCCCAGTCGCTCTGTTTTATTATCTCGAGCCTCTCTCTCCGGTGCCGGGGGAATTCACTCGCGGAACTCATTATTGAGGAGTTTATTCTGCTGTAACCATTGCTACCCCCGCACCCTCCTTGTTTCTTCCCGCCAACTCGCCTCTCCGCTTTCCCCTCCTCTTCCTTCTACTAAAAATCTTGAAAATACCTTAAATTTCCTTTCGTTTCTCTTTCCTCTTTTTCTTCTCCTTCGATTCGAAGATCTTCGATCCTTCGATTCCTTCTTTCTCTCCGTTGGAATTGAGAACGAGAATGGGAACGAGAGTGATAATTTTTTTCCTCGTATTTGCTTCCACTTGTTATTACATATTGTATTTATATCTCTGTTCAAAAAATGCACGAATTTGTTGTCTTGATCTTTCTATAAATATATAGTAAAGTCAACGAGAACAATTCCCCCTCCCCCCCCCCCTCCCCCTTTAGTCAAAACGAAGAGTCACGAATAATTTATTTTCATTTTCATCTTACGACGAATTCACCCTCCCCCGTATTTTTTTCACATCCCGTAGATCGTCCAGCCAACAAAATATCCAGAGCAGGGAGCAGAGATATATCGTGTTCCGATATGGAGTTCGAGAAGAGCAATGTGGCTGTCACGGAGGTAACGCGAGCTCCGCTATCAACGGTATCGACGACGCTCCAAATCTCGTAATCTACAGGTAAGCTGTCGGATTTGTCGCTGCAATTTTAAGGGAGGGGAGGGGAAAAATCTTCCCCTGCCCGTGGAAAATCAATGTAAATATCCATCGATTATCCGCCCGTGTCGGCTGAAACAGCCTGTTGCCGCAGAATTGACGTGAAGGAAAACGTGTTGATTCGCAGAATCATGAAACGAAATACGAGGCGGTGTTCATTCTTGTTTTATTTGCAATATTCCATGGTAACGCTCCCATAAGACGTGCAGCTTACGTGTGTCGTACGGCATTGTTCGAACGATCGATTCTAAAATATATCAATTTTTACAATATTGAATTATAATAATAGTATTATCACCTTAGGGATGCATATATTTTATACTCGAATTCCTTACCTCGAATGAAAGAGAATTCTCGTGTCTTCGCTCGCGCGCATCACATATATTTTACGATTATATTCGCAAAAGTAGAGGACCGAGATGTTTCTCCCGCAATCTTAAAATTATTCGATCCGTAATTCGATTGATATTCCATTCGAATCCTTTTCTCCCCGATTATGCGGAATACGTCTCGATCGTTCACACCGTTTCGACGCTCTTAACGAACTCTCTTCTTCGCTTCCCCAAGAAAGGAGAAAGAGAATGCTTCGATTTTCGTTCGTTGAAAAAGAAAAATTGACGAAAGATGCCCGGATCACAACATGAGCGGCATCGTGGTAGCGAAAGGGTTAAATATCCCTCTCGAAGCGTGGTAAACATCGGTCGTTAACAAGCGGCTCGAAGCGGAATTTCGAAGAGGGAACACACAGAAGGAACGTATTAATATAAACTTGCCGTGACTAATACAACAATTTATCCAACCGCGGCCGTTTAAACGGTTACGACCGACGATTCTGTCGCGCGTGTTAACTCGCGCGCGTTTAATTCGTCCCGCGAATTAACCCGCTCGCCCACATTCCTCCTCGATTTTCTTTCTTTCGAACGTCGTCCTCGTCCTCGTCGTCGACGCTTCTTCGCATACGATCTCCTCCTCTTCGGCGTACGATCCACCCTTCTCTCTCTCTCTCTCTCTCTCTCTCTCTCTCTCGGATACCCGACCCAGTTCGACGGTAATTTCATTCAATTTAACTTTATTCAATCTAATTTAATCTAATTTCCCTCGCCCTCTTCTCGTATCCTCTCGTACCCGTTCTCGCGGTGAAAAACGAATTTTATCCACACGATTCCTTCCTTCCAATCTTTATTATTTATCGCGCTCTCCTCTTCTCTCTCTCTCTCTCTCTCTCTCTCGGTGAAAAGATTTGGTTTCGAGAAATATGAAAATATACTCGAATTAAAAAATTTGGTCGTCTTTTCCTATATATATATATATATATATATATATATATGATATAGTTGATCATCGTTTCAAAAGTATCGTATCGTTCTCTCCCTTTCTCTCTCTCTCTCCCCTCTTCTTTCCCATCTCCGTCGTTCCGTGACCCTCATACGTTTAATTGTTATATTTATAAAGGGGGCAGGGCTTGGCGTTGCGTGGTGATACCCGGTCGAAGGGATACCGCCGCTTTTTCTTTTTTGGGGGAGGGGGGACGAGAGCGACCCCTCGTCCCTGCAGATCGATATTATCCCGAATATTAATTCGATTTTCTTGAGTCTCTCCGTCTCTCTCTCTCTCTCTCTCTTTCCTTCTCGCCAAGAATTTGTTTTTTAATAATTGATCACTCCGTTGTTTAACGGCGGGGGTATCTCGTTTATGCATTCAGGCCCTTTTACGGTGTTTCTAGTGTATAATAATAAAATAAATAAATATGTATTATAATAATTAATATTGTATGAGAAGTATTATAGAGGCGCAAAATACATTTCCATTAATTCCAAGCCAAGCATTTCGCAACGTTGTTTCTCATGTATGTATATATATATTCAAAAGAGAGAGAAGAGGGTATTTTGCGAGATTGAAAAGAAGAGAAGAATTGGAATTTCCCCCTCTCCCCCCCTCCCTTAGAATCGTATATATCGCATTTCGTTCGAAGTCGATCGATAATCATTTCGATATTATTAATTGCCGCAAAGCCGATCATTAGAGTTGCTGCTCCTCCATCAGGGAGGCGGGCTCGATCCAAATTGTTCGTGCGGCAATGGTAACCGGAGACTTGAATCAGGAACTGCTTGCCCTTTATTCCATTCTCAAAGAGTGTTGGAATTGAAATTGATTTCAAACCTCACTTTTCAAATCACTTTCACAATATCTTTCGAAAAGCTTGGAAAAGTGGAGTGTTCGATTCGGCACAGAAGGCGAGAGAGATAGATAGATAGATAGATAGAGATGGAAACGAGGATGGCTCGAATATTGGACAACTAATTACCTAATCACTCATTATCTGAGCCGCAAGCTCAGGGACCAGGTAGATCGGTGGTAGGTTGCTGGGTCGTAGAATAGGTTGCCCAGAGGGTCATTGTGATACGCGAAGCAGAATCATGCAGGATCGTATATTATCGATTGGAGGGGGAGTGGGTTGGGAGGCCAGTCGACCCTTAACACTCGCTGCCTCTGTTGGCGATCCCGATACCACGACAAACAATCTCGACGAAACCCTTCTCTTCCTCTCTCTCTCTCTGTCTCTCGTGAATCTTTCGTCAATTTCTTCTTCCTCGCTCGATCGAACCAAGCCACGAATACTTCGATCCCTCGAAACGAAAGGATGGAAAAATTCGAAGAGACAGAGGGATTTAAAATAGGAGCAACGCGAACGGAACGTTTATCTATTTCTGTTCTGCGATTCGACTCGATTCGAGAATAGATCCCCGCCGTTAGACGGGATCCTATGCCGTATTGATAAATCTCGATTTCCAACGATTTCCACTTGGATCAATTATCAAGGATTTCGATCTTTAAGAAAAGAAACCTCTTTGCGGGACAGATTCACACGATAAACCCTTGTTGATGTATATTCGACGACATTCCAGCTCCACACGGCTGCCTCCGCCCGATACACACCCTTAATAATCCTCTTACGTGCCATCGATTGAATATCAATCGCGAACGGTCATCGAGCGGAGAGGTGAGGGAGGGGGGCATCGATCCTTCTTCTCCATCCTCCAGGAGAAGGATTAATTTTATAATCGCGAGATTTCTTTCTCGCAGTTTTATCGATCGGTTTCCAACGTCTACGACTTATCCGTGGTAATTGTAGCTGCAAGCGTGTGGGGGCTTGGCCGAGGAAATGGCGGGCAGACGAAATGTAAACACCGCGTGGCTCGAAAAAAGGGTACGATTTAAGGTCCCGGGCGGAACAAAGGCCCCTATTTAAGCAGTTACCTCTTAACCGTCGTAGGATCTTTCTTCTATTTCTTTTTTCTCTCTTTCTCTCTCTCTCTCTCTTTCTTCTGTTAATTCCTCGCTGCTCCTCGATCAAGAAGACCGACGAAGCGACGAATGGCGTTCTTTCTCGTCGCATCTCGTTGCCATCGAATGAAAGGGGAGGGATTAAATATATATATATATATGTATATATTGGTCGAGATAATTGATGGAAATCGCCGGGATGAACGCGTTCGTTCCTTGCTTCGGTGGAAATCTGTGGGGGAAAAGAAAAAATATAGAAAGAGAAAGGGGGGAGGGAATGGAAGGGAGGCGCGGGGCCAAGCGATCGGAAATAAGTGGTACGATCGGGCTTTCAAGCTTTCTTGTAGCGCGTTCCACCCCAACACGGGGATGACAGCCGTTGAATAATAGAAGGAGCCACGTCGAGGTTAGATATTCTTACGATCACCGAGAACCCTTCTCTTCCGGCGATACACAGCTAAAATCCTTAATAATTCATGCCGCTCGCTCGAGCATTATCCGTGCTTCCGATTGCATACAACTATATAGCAGCAGCGCGATAACTGTATCGAACTGTGCGTCGTCGTCGTCGTCGTCGTCGTCGTCGTCGTCGTCGTCCCTTCACCCTGCCGAACAAATTGATTATCTCGAAGAAAATTCGACGAATTGTCCAATTGCTCGTTCGAAAATGAATTGTCCCTAGCCGATTTTCGAAGGAAGGGGAGGCGTTGGAAATTGGAAAATTCGCGGATCGGATTCGATTAAGATCGGAGAGGGAGGAAGAGAGGGATTAAACGAGAGACATTTTAAAAGAGCGATGCTACGTTTCGATTATTCAAGCGCGATTAACGCGCCAATAGATCCATTGCACGCAACTCTCCCCTCCTTCGCCTTTTCTCGAGCGTATTTACGTTTCGAAGAGACGATGGTGGTTTCGATTGTTTCATGGAAAAACTTAAAAATCATTACTTCGTATACTTATTACGAAAACAAATATATAATTACGCGTATACGAACCTCTTCTATTCCTCTTATTCCGTATGCAGTTTCGAATGCTGTTCAACTTTCTACACATTCGAAAAATCCTATCCTAGGATTCGCATTTGTCGATACTACTATTTCACACCATTGTCTGTTTACGTAAAACGAACAAAGATATTTTAAATTTCCTTATAAATAATTCCCTATGAAAGGTTCAAGTCCAAGAACGAACGACGAAAAAAAAAAAAAAAAAGGAAAAATAGAACAGATAAATTCTATCCCTATATAATTAAACGTCACGATGGATCGAACGAGCAAATGCATCGATCATCGATCGATGATATCTACGAAAAGGGAGGAAAAGGCCGACTTGAAAGTGTCTACTTGCATCGATAGCCTTGCTTCGTGTACACGCACGCACACACGCGCTACACCTAACGAACGCCTAGACGCGTACGCGTGTACATAGTGTATCGGTACAGGTATAGAGAATGGCGTGGAGGGGAGGGGGGCGGAGAAGTGAGACGGGGGATGAAATGCGGGGTCGCAAGTCGGTATTGTCGTCGGTTACAAATCAAATACCCGATATCATTGTTTGGTACAAGCCAGCCACCCGTCCACCCACTCCCCTTTTATGCCACCCCTTTCTGCAACGTTAACCCAACCCTACACCTCCCCTCCTCCCCCAACCTGTGTACACCCTCCCGCGACTACGACTAATAACTGCTGGCAGAAACGTTGTCTCCCTCGTCTAGGCCTAATTATCGCCTTGCGCCTCGCGCTCGTCACGCCCGCTCCCGTCCTTCTCCAAACCCTCCCACCCCCTCCTTGTTCAACAGAGGATGGGGAAGGGAGGGGAATTTTTCTTCCCGCTCGACGAATGCGAAACGAATGGGAAAATCGAGCGGATCGGGTTTGGTCCAATGGAATTTCTCAACCCTTCGCACTCTATATCGTGTCTATATTTAAGAATTAGGGTTTGTGTCAAGGGTTAGCCTAGGGGATGTAATTATATATCGTGTGTATAATTCGGTTAATGGGAATAAGATGTAGGACGAAGCGAGACGAGATCGAAAGTGGCGGGCTCGTTTTACGGCCACTGGATGGAAAGGTACAATTTCGATCCGTTCCGTGAATTTTTTTTATATCACATAAAATAACAGAGTTACTTTTTTCTCGGTCGTAAATCGAGAAAAAGCGTCATCACGACATTTCACGAAATACGAATCCGGGTTTCCAGTTTTCCTAATCGCGGAGGAAGGGGCAATGTTATATAAGACGCGAAAGGGGGACGAAAGAGAATACGCGTGAATAAAGGGTGGTGAAAGTAAAAGGCGGACGAGAACGAGAGGAGGAGGAGGAGGGAAAAGGAGGTGAGACTCGGCTAGGCACCGCAACGGTAGACGATTAATGATTCAGGGGCAGAATTTCGCGATGCTGAAATATTAAGCGCATAACTCTCTCTCTCTCTTTCTCTTTCTTCAACACTTTTCTTCTTCTTCTCCTCCTTCACTCGTTCCTCCCTCTCCTACCGTTCGTCCCCTCCTCCTCGTCTCTTCCATCTCGCTCCTCGTTATTCCCCTCTTTCCCTCTCTCTCTCTCTCTCTCTCCGTCCGTCTTTATTTCTTTTCCACCCCGTCCGCCTCTTTCTTCCTCGTTTGTCTACCGGCTCGATGTGTACGCACCGGGTCCTTTCACGTTGCACGCGCACACGCATCAATGCCAGCCTCCGCTCGCACGCTTAGCCGCGCGGCAGCATCATCAATATTTCTCTTTGCTCGCTGTTCTTGTACAATACGTAGCGCAAGTCTGTCCCTGTAATTCCGCGAGGAACGGCCCCAGCCAGCCAACGATTACTCGGCAAATGGCTAATTTCCAGCCACCCTGTACATATCGCGAACAGCAGTTGATTCACCTTTTTTTTCCCCCCCTCCCTCCCTCTCTCTCTCTCTCTCTCTCTCTCTCTCTCTCTCTCTTTTGCAAATCGAGATCGAACACGATTTTGATCCGCGAGACGAGAAAAATTTTTTGCAAGCGATGGGACTGTAATTCGAAGACACGATCAATTTTTAACCAATTTTTCCTTTTCGAAGATCTTCGACGAACCTTCTTGCTTCCTCGAACGACAAACGACGGAGACGAGAATGAAAAATCCCAACGCAACCGATGCTTCGTCGCTTTATTTCGCGAAGCGAAGGGGGAGAGGGGGAGGGGAGAGAGGTCGGCCGTTTCCGTCCATTTCCTCTTCCACGATGTTTTTTTCTCATAACTGGCCCGAACCGACCGAGAAACTACTGTCCTCGCATCCGAGAAGAGAAGTCAGGACAAAAGTCGGGCAACGACCAACGAATTCCTCGCGCCGATCGTCGAGAACGCCGCCGAATTCTCTCTCGATGCCGCCATTTCGACGAGACCGCGAATAGAGAATGTTTTCCCTTGGATCGAGACGACTCCTCCTCCTCCTCCTCCTCCTCCTCCCCCCCACCCTTCCCTGCCCGCGTCGGCCGAGTCGAAATTTTTCCGTTCCCTCTGAACGAGGGAGGGAGGGGGGGGAGGGGGAGGCGTTAGTATACCGTTTGCAGTTAAACAATATTACGTAGTAAAATTTATGGCCCCTCCCCCCCCCCTCTGGCCTCGCCCTTACAATGCGCCCTCGGTGCCACGGCTGAAAGTATCAACGATATGAGAAATACGAGAGGCGTTATAGCCGGTGCCACCCCCGCGCCTACGATGATCCACGGCTTAACGGATACCGCCTCGTTTCTCATCTCTCTCCCCCTTCTTTTTTCTTCTCGAAAATCTCCTCGTCCGTGGCGGGTTTCTCATGATGACTCGTTTTCGAACATTGAAACATTCGAAATTCCGTGGATGGAAATTTTTTTTATTCCATGACTGGGCATCGAGATGGGGAAATTTCAAACGGGGATTCGTGCGACGGAGAGTTGCGACGTCTTCGGCGATGAGCGAACGAAACGTTAGATTCGTAGGGCGAGAAGAGGGAGGATCGCCGAAATCGAGGCTGAGAACGGAGAGGTCGCAGTTTACTTAGCTTTTTATCGTGGCGCAATCTCACGCATGTAAAAATGCTGCGATATTTCCCTTCCTTCGGGGGAGTCCCGCGAGTGTCGTTGCTCGACGTACGGGAGATGCGACACGTTCGTCACGCTCGATTCTCGCGCTTTTTACGCTTTTAATATAATACGCGCGTGATTCTCTTCTCTGTTTATACGCGCGATATAGAATCGTCCAGGGTCAAGGTTTCTTCTTTTCTTTTCTTTTCTTTTCTTTTCTTTTTTTTTTTTGTTAATTTAGAATTCGAATCGTTTTAGGTGTTCGCGCGTTTTTTAAAAGCTAAAGTATCACGTGGACGACTCGCTCGATCGATGATATCAATCGAGCGATTAAACTTCGATCCACTTTTTTTTAAGTGAAAAATTATTCGTGTCGAATCTGGTATTTCTTCTTCTTCTTCTTCTTCTTCTTCTTTCAATTCGCCAGATATGCGGTATAATTTAACCTTTTGGCTCGGCCAAGTGTGATTTTTAAAAAGGACATTCATATTTATGAGTAATTATTATATGGCATGGTAATTATTCCGCCGTTTTATTTATCATTGTCGACTCAACTTCCATTAAAGCAATTGATGAATGTCGCTGAAACGTGAAAAAAACAAGCTCGTTATTTTATTCATCGACAAGAACCCGTTTCCAAAGGGTTGTCTATCATTGCGAGAGATTCGGAAGAAATCTTAATTCGATCCCGAAATAACCACCCGTTTGTGGAAATCTGTCGTACGACAAATTTTCGAATCGTATTCCTTCCCTCGTTTGCAACTCGTAATCTTCGAATATTATATTATCCGATGTGTTAATTTGTAAAATTTAAATCATAGAAGCACAAGTGAGTGGATGAAATAATATTAAAACCGACATAAAGATTTAAGATATTAATATTATCCAAACTGTTGCTAACTGCGACGCAATACTTACGAATACGTGAGCGAAGCATAATACGCTCTATAGAAAAGAATCTATATTCAGCTTTCCTTTTTCTAGATCTACAAACACGATCAACTTACCATTCTCTCTCTCTCTCTCTCTCCTTTCAAATTATATTATATACTATAGTATTCGACTCGAATCAATTATTTATCGGTTAAACACCTGGTATGGCTCGGTCGAACTTGGTAGTAATCCAAGATACTACTAGTTTCGAATTGTTGACTTTCAACCGCGCCTCGAAGACGGGAGAGGAGAAAAATTAATCGAGCGATCTCTGGAGGGGGGGAAGGGGAGAGGCAAGATGGTCCCAAAATTCGCGTTAATAGCCATTTAGGAGTGTCTGCCGGAGTCGAAGGGACAGACGGGCATCGTCTCTTTGTACCCTTAATTTCATTAGGTCGGCCATCTCTCCTTTCTACCGGCGAACCGTAACTCCGTTATCGGGAAGCACGACTCCCTAAATACGACCCGTTAATATTTTTCCCCATCTCGAGGAAACGTTCCTCGACGCGTCGTTGTCGTTAAATAATCGTTTCCACCCCCGTTCCAATCAAATTAGCCCGTTCCACCAACCGTGGAACCATTCTCTCTCTCTCTCTCTCTCTCTCTCTCTCTCTCTCTATATATATATATATTCTTCCTCTCCTTGTCCCTTCGAAAAGAAGAAGAAGAAGAAGAAGAAGAAGAAGAAGAAGAAGAAGAAGAAGAAAAACTACTCGAAACAATTCTCACAATAATAAGAAATAACAAGATCGCCACGTCTCTCCGATCGAATTTTCCCGGGCGAAAATGGAGGGCAGTTCAAATTCCGAGGAGACACGGTTAAAGAAGAATATAATCGCGCGGATCCACTCGTTTAAGTCTCAAGGCGTGAGGTGGTGGTGGTGGTGGTGGTGGTGGTGGCGGCGCACGAAAAAGCGCGCGGTTTCCGTCCACGAGTTTCCGTTCCCGGGAACAGGCAAACGGAGAGAAACTGCTCGAGAAATCGGCTGCGAAAGAGGAAAGGCTCGATACGAGAGGAGCGTCGCGATCGACGTATGGACAGCGGCACCGCACCACCAACGAGATCGCGAAAGGGGGGTGGCGCAGGAAGGAAGGAGCAGAGGAGAGAAGAAGGACATGGGAGGACCGCGAGAGAACGGGCGCGAACCGGAACGGGAACGCGAGCAACGCGCCACCACCATCGCCGCCGCCGCCACCACCACCACCACCACCACCACCACCACCACCGCCACCACCACCGCCACCACCATCGCCACGATCACCACCTCCGTGGTGCACGCCGTGACCTCCTCCCGCCGTCATCGGCGTTTCGGGAGGCCGATCGGCCTTCTCCACTCTCCGATCTGCCGCCGAGAATTTCTCTTCTTCCCGGCCCGGCCTGGGAGAGAAGGCCGCGATCGCGCGAGGGAGAAGGAAGGAGAGAGGCGGCGTTAGGCGGTCTCGGGGGGCGGCGCCTGTCGGCGCGTCCGATCGGAAGGCGAGGCCCGCGATTGGCCGCGGAGCGAGGGCGCGCGGCGTTCCTCCACCCGCGCCCGTCGCCGCTCTCCCTCCTCGTCGCACCACCTGTCTCCCTCGCCCCGCGCCCCTTTGTCCCGCCCGCGCCCGTCCCCTTCGCCCGCGCCTCTCTCGCTCCCTCGCGCTCGCCCGCTCCGCTCCTCTCTCCCCTCCCCCCTCTCGCCGTCCAACGACGCCGCCAACCCCCTCCGCCCCCCTCCTCCCGCCCCGCGCCGCGGAGTCGGCGCCCGCACCGCGGCAAACACACGGTATCGGGCGCTCGGCCGCCTCACGGACCTCTCTACTTGCCGACTCGAGCGAGCCGTCGCCGCGGCGAGCCTCTCAGTTGCGACGCGCTCGTCACGGGGTGCAGATCGTGCGCGCTTCGTCGTGTCGCTCTATCGGTCTCTCCGCAACGCGCGCGGCCATAATACACTAACCGCGCGCACGTTTTTCCCTCCCCGTATCGAGATAGATAGATAGAGACAGAGAGAGAGAGGAAGAGAGATAGATAGAGATATACAAAGAGAGAGAGAGAGAGAGAGAAGGAGAAAGATCGTCGAAAGAAATTTTTTGGTGTGTCCTTTGACGAGGGAGAATTTTTTTGTTCAGTGCTTTCTTATTTTTTTTTCTCCCCTCCCCCCGCTGTTTCTTATTCTTCTTCTTCTTCTTATTCTTCTTCTTCTTCTTCTTCTTCTTCTTCTTCTTCTTCTTCTTCTTCTCGGTGTGATTCTCTTCTCCTCTTCGTCGTCGTTGTTGTTGTTGTTGTTGTTATTGTGTTGTCGATGTACGATATACGTATTGTATAAAGTATACATACATGTATACGCACGCAATTCGATCAATCATCGGTGGCTCGACGAAACGAAGAGAACATTTTTGGAACATTTTTTTCCTTCGGGACAACAACGTGTTTTTCTTTCCGATTCTTACGAAGGAAGGAAGGAAGGAAGGAAGGAAGGAAGGGAAGAGAAAGTGTGAAATATATCGTGTGAATAATAATACAATAACGCAAGCAAAGTGAACGATAATTCGATTGATATCCATATATATATACGGGGAGAGAGAGAGAGAAAGAGAGAGGGAGGGACACTGACTCTGGAGAGAGAGAGAGAGAGAGAGAGACAGAAGGAAGAAAGGTTCGGTTTCGGTGGCGCGCGCGTGGAAACGCACGGTGTCACCCCTTTTTCGAAAGTCGCGCGCGAGCGCGCGCGCGCGCTGGCCCACGCCAGCCGGTTGGCTCGTATCCGCGACGGGTTGACGCGACGCGTGGATCATCGCTCGATCGTCGTTGTTTCGTCGTCGTGTTATCATCGCGCTTGGAAAACTTCATTCGATCGAAACTGTCGTGCGACAACGAGAGAAACGAACGGTGTGGAAAACGAACGAACGAGAGGAGAAAGAGAGGAAGAGAGAAAAGGATCGCGAAGGAGGGTGGTCACGGGGGGAAGAGAGAGAGAGAGAGAATGAAATCGGTGACGAACTCGTCCTCGGGTGAAAGAATCCCGTGCACGTTCGACGGATAATAGGCCCCCCGGCCGAGTTTCTCCCTCCCCCCTCGAGCAACGAACGAGGAGAGAAGAAAGGGGGAAGAAAAAAGAGAGCGAGAGAGAGAGAGAGAGAGATTAACTTAAGGAGACGCGTGGTTGTGTGTACGTGTGTACGTGTTCCAGATGCGGCCTTCGGCTGTCGATTCGAATTCGTCGTCGATCGGTGTATTATCCGCTCGGTAGAGAGGAGGAGGAGGAGGAGGAGGAGGAGGAAGAAGAAGAAGAAGAAGAAGAAGAAGAAGAAGAAGAGGAGAAGGAAGTGAGAGAAGTTTCGACGACCGAAAAACGGAGGGAAGGGCGAAAGCGAGAGAGGAGGCCGCGGAACGCGTAAGGAAGCGCGCCAAAAGGCCGAAGGAGGCGGGGGAGGCGGAGGGAGAGGAGGAGGAGGAGGCGGAGGAGGAGGAGGAGGAGGAGGAGGTAAGCGGAAGAAGAAGAGGAGGCGGAGGACGAGAAGGAAGAGAAGGAAGAGGAAGCAGTGAGGAAGGAAGGAGAAGAGGTGGAGAGGAACGAGTACGAGAGCGAGAACGAAGAGGAAGAGGAGGAAGAGGAGGAGGAGGAGGAGGAGGAGGTGGTGGTCGGGGCGGAGGTGGAGGAGGAGGAAAGGGGGTTGGGGGCGGGAGGAGGAGGAGGGGGAGGCGGGGGAGGAGGAGGGGGAGGTGGGGGAGGAGGAGGAGGAGAGTGGGGGAGGAGGAGGAGCAGAAGAGAGGAGCGGAGAGAAAGGAGCGGCGATCGGCGGGACAGGTGGGCGAAGAAGAGATATCCCGCCGACCCGGCAAACATGACGCAGCAAAGCGGGGCTGGGTCGCCCCAGCAATTCTGCCTACGTTGGAACAATTATCAAACGAATCTGACCAACGTGTTCGACCAGCTGCTCCAAAGCGAGAGTTTCGTGGACGTGACCCTCGCCTGCGACGGGCACAGCGTTAAAGCGCACAAGATGGTGCTGTCCGCGTGCAGCCCCTACTTCCAGGCCCTGTTCTTCGACAATCCATGCCAACACCCGATCGTCATCATGAAGGATATCAAGTGGCCCGAGCTCAAGGCCGCGGTCGAGTTCATGTACAAGGGGGAGATAAACGTGTCCCAGGAGCAGATCGGCCCCCTCCTCAAAGTGGCCGAGAGCCTCAAGATACGGGGCCTGGCGGACGTGAACAACGAGCACGAGTTGACGTCTAGATCGAACCTCGAGGAGGCGGCCAACGCAGCGTTGCACAGGAAGAAGCGGCGCCGAATCTCGGGGGAGAGGTCGCCGCCCGCGTGCAGCCCCGACCGTATACCGTCGGGGGGGATGGCCGACGACCAAGAGCCGAATCAGGTGGGGGGCGGCGTGATCGTGCCCGACATCCACGGCATGCTGCCCAGCAGCTCGACCCCGCGATCCCTCGGATCCCCGGGCACGCCCAACGTCTCCGTCACCCCGCAGATCAACCTCCAAGAACTTCCGGTATCGCTGCCCCTGCCGCCGCCGCCGCCGCCGCCCCCGCAGCCCGGCCAGCCGACCTCGCACTCGATATCCGTGCCTCACCACGTGCCTCCCCACGTGACTTCCGGTCCCCACGCGCCCGTCAACCACCTGACCGCCCATGGCCAGCAGCTCGTCGTGCAGCAGCAACAGCAGCAGCAACAGCAGCAGCAACACCACCCCCAGGCGGGACCTCTCGTCCCGCCTAATCCGGGGGACGATCTCGAGATCAAGCCTGGCATCGCCGAGATGATTCGCGAGGAGGAAAGGGTGAGTGACATCTCTCCATCTCTTTTCATTTTTTTCGAGAAAAAAAGAACGAAGGAAAAGCCTCGCCTCGTTCGTTTATATTTGTTTTATTGTGAGATCGGAAGGATGGAAATATCGGATCGTTTGAACGTTTGGCGGCGAATCGAACCGCATGGGGCGCGCGAAATCGCGGCCCGCGCTCGACCGCCTCGCCGGTGAAACGACGAACGGCGGTGGGTGGGGAGGGACGCGTTCGTCGACGCAACAATCGAACGAGGGTAAACACGCGCGACAAAAACCGCGCGTAAACAACAACGAGAACGAGAACGAAGTTTATATTCGTTTCGAAATATATCTATATATCTATATATATATATATATATATAGTATCCATGTGGCGCGAACTTAAATCGGCAAGGGAATCGTACGTACTTTCTAAAACTTGTGACCGCTCGAGGCGATGGCCGGATCATTGGCGCGAGGAGGAGGGAGGGCGTCGCGCGAAAAATCGATGGGACGTGTCAAAGCGTTTTTCGAAAGTTGGTTAATTAGGTTTCGTGGGCGGTGGGGGAGGGGACGTTAACGAGATTCGCTTTAGCAGGGAAAGTTGTTCGTTGACGTTGTCGGATTCCGGAGGATGGACAAAGTCGGCGGAGGAAAAGGAGGAGGCGGCGATTTATAATTGGAGGATGGGAGGACGACAAGAAAAAGAAAAAAAGAGAAAAGAAAAAAAAAAGGCGGACGACTAGACGACGACGAGGCTAGGCTATACGGGGCGAGAAATCGTAGGTTAGGGTCCGGCCAATTATTAACGAGCGTTGCGGAATGTTTTGCACCGAAACATCGGTCGTCTCTAACGCTTGGGGAAGACCAACCGCCGAGCCTTTTGCCGGGTGAGGTCCAATTACCCGGCGATCGGCTTCGACGGTGTGCACTAATTGAGAGTATCAATGAACGTCAATGAGCATAGTCAATATTTGGACGGGGAGCATTCGACCGTTTTGTAACGTTCTTTTTGTTAAAACGAATGACAAATATTGACTACGCGCTCGTTCGCGCATACGTGACACACACCGGGTATCGACTGTTCTCGTTAATTACATCGGGACGACGGTGTCTCCTGCATTATTTATCGTTCGCCACCGACGCAAGTTATTAAACGAACGGCTAGTGGTGGCCGACGCGCCTCGTTTCGCCTCTCGTTGTCGTCCACCAACCCTTGGCCGCCGATTCGTCCGTCCGTCGTTGTTTCCGGAGTCTTCGACCCTCGACACGTCGCCCCTTCGCTATCTATATATTTATATATAGTGTGTGTGTGTGTGTGTGTATATATATATAAACTGGAAAATTGTTGATATTTTTTTCCTCTCCACGAGAGAGAAAAATGTTCCTTTCAATTTATCGATTATCGAGCTCGGATTTCTGTTTTTGCGAATTCTGCTCTTCCCCTCGTTTATCGAAATAAGTATTTATTCGCCGCGCTTCGAAACTTGGAAATCTCGACGAATCGTATCAAATGTGCCGGAATTATTGGATTACGCGACAATATCATCATCACGATGACGCTATGATCGTTTAAAAATAAAAATCCTCGTCCTCGAACGAAGGATCTCCACAGATCCATCTTGCTCCGATCGATTTCCGAGTGGAGAGGAAGATACGGGGAAGGGAAAATTCGATCGATCGTTGCGGGAGAAAGAAAAAAAGGAAATTGGTAAACATCGCGAGGGATCGACCGTTTGCTGAGCAAAGCGGAAAATTGAAGCGAGCGGTCGGTTGTCTGAGTATTATTTTTCTATCGTAAAGTATATATATATATATATATATATATCGACATGGTGACGCAATCGGCTATGTATAATGGGTATAACATTCCGCGGAATTCCATTATGTTAACGCAACCACGTTCCAATTCTCCGGATATGCCTGCTCGTATCGTAATACGCTAGTATATCGCAACTATTCCGGCGAAACCTCTCCGATTAAAATGCCTAATTGATGCGGGCACACACACACACACACACACACACACACACATCTAATAGGGAAGGACCAACCCCTGTTTCGTTTCGAGGAGGCGATTGAGGCGCGAAAATTCATCCGAAAATTGACCGCGTAACAACAAACGCCTCTCTTCTTTATCCCGTACACACACACCGTTATGTGTATCGTGGCATCGAACGAAAAATACTGCTCCTCCTTCCCTCCTCCCCTCCCTGGCCGGTGCCAGAACCGCGCCGCCACTCAAGGATGGATTATTAAAGATTTAGCCGCCGCAAAGGATCGTTCCAGCTGGATTTCCTTCGGATTAAACAGCCTTAATGAAACGAAATTTAAATATAAATTGTCTTTTAAACTCGTGCCTTCGACGGCCGGGAAAGAAATGTACGTAGCCGTTGCGAGGGAGGAAAAGGATCTTCGCGCCCAGATCCTTCCGGAATAATCGTCGGCCGCCGGTTACAAACACGAAGAGAGAAAGAAAGAAAAAAGGGAAGGCTGAACGCGATCACGCGGTCGGCGAAGCCTGTGAAAAGGCGGGTTGCAAAAAAATTTAATCTTCCCTCGCGTTATCCTTTTTTCTAGCGATAACACACCCCCCCCTCTCTCTCTCTCTCTCGATTCCTTCACGTACAGAGACAAATATACATATATACATATATATACACACACGCACACGTTGTTCGACCGATTCCTGTCGCGACGCTCCTGGATGGATCCCCGAACGAAAGGGTGGAGGAGGAGGTTAGGCGTCAGGGGAGGGGAAGGGGAAAGTCGCGGGACGGTAAATCGTGGAGCAGCGGATGGGGGGCGCCATTCATCCTGATACGCAACGGGCGCGACTACATATTTCCTTCGTTCCGTTTAAATTAGTGTTTTTTGCCCCCTCCCCCCGGGTCTTGATTGTGTTTTCTCCTCGCCTGCGAAACTTTTCACAGAGAGGGGGAGGGGGGGGGGTGCACGACGCACGCGTATCGATTCCGCGTTGATGAACGCGTAACGGGCTAGCTAAGCGATATATCAGGAGCGTGATTTCAGGGGGGGAGGGTGGAGGAGGAGCGAGATACGCGGCAAAATTGAAAAGTTTGATGTATTAAAATGCGTGGACGTCGCACTCACCCACCCTTTCTTTCTTTCTTTCTTTCTTTCTTTCTTTCTGTTCGTAGTGGAAGAGCAGACAACAACGCAACGTCGTCTACTCGATTACGCCGGCCGTCAAAAAGTGATCGAGAGTTCTCGTCTATCGCCTCTTTCATCTTAAGTTTCGCGCCCCCGCTTCGTTGTCGCGAGGATAATTCGAGCCTTCTTCTCTCGAGATTCGTTCGGCCGTGTGATTCGATCCGATTCGGCCCCGTTTTCCACCCCTCCCCGGCTATCGAGCGAGGTTTTTCCTCGCCCGCTTTTGCTTGGCTTACGGTTATTATACTAATATTTGCCGTTCGAACGAACGGCGCTCCTCGAGAAGAAAATATAAATCGTGGTTCGTGTATGTGTGTGCGTGAAAAAACGATTTCTGCGCGCATCCACTTCTTTCTCCAGATTCCGGGAAGAGGTTGGCTACGTATCGCTTCGGTGCATATATATTTGCAAATGTATATATTTCGATGTATTTTTTCTTTTTTTTTTTTTCCTCTTTTATCAAGAAAAGAGTAATAATCCTAGCAATTCTGGGAACTTCTGCAAATCTTTCTGGAGTTCTATTTTAAGACTAAGAGAAATTAACGAACGATTTAATATCGTCTCGAGATGTCGATTGGAAGAAGAAAAAAAAAAAAAAAAATCTGTACTTCTGCCCGCTCGACTCTCTCAAAGTTTCTCTCGTTCTTCTCGTTCACGTTCTATTAGCATTCGATGCAAGAAGTACCAAGATCAATATTTATGAAGTTGAGATATTAGCGGTTAAAGATATGTTAAAAAATTCATGTTCAAATAATTCCCGATAATGCGCACAACTTCCCGCTTTTTTTCGAATTTCTTTCTCGATGCAAAGGCGATCGAAAATTTCTTCCTTTTCTTTTTTTACAACAATCGTTGTTCGACTCGACGATTTTTATAAAAAAAAAAAAAAAGAAAAAAAAAAGGGGGAGAAAAGAGAGAGAGAGAGAAATGGACAGCAATCGACTCCTCGTGGCTTCCGGCGGTAGAGCGGGTAGAGTCTACGATTTCGTTCCATTGGCGGCAAGGACGACAGCCGACAAGGAAGAAATTGATAGGTCCACCGCGTAGGATTATAATTTCGTGCCATCTCGAGAGAAAGGGAAGAGAAAGGAGGAAGGAACGGAAGAATTTTTGGGGAGAATCGAAATCGAACTATTTGTAATAAGGGGCGGCTCGCCCTCTATACCATAATCATACCCGGTGTTTTAAATATTTCAAAAATTGCCTTCCCAGGAAACCGTTCGCATGATACTCGGAACGTAATCCCCGTGGCGACCATAGCCCACGCCACTCCTCTTCCTAACCGTTCTCGTTTCTCCGTACACATCTTCCAATCGTCGCTTTCTTCTTCCCGTCTCCCCATCCATTTCCCTACCGTATTCATCCACTCACCGATGAATACAATTCCTCTTGTCACGTCCTCTTCTCAAATGTAAACAAGGGATTAACATTATCGGTTTCCCCCTCCGATAAACGAGATCAACTCGTTATTATTATTATTATTACTATTATTATTATTATTGTTACTATACATTCCTGCTGAAAAAAAAAAGGAGGAACTCGCGCGCGATAACGCGCGAGGAGGGAGGAAGAGAAGGATACCGGTTTCCATTTTCCAAAACGCGAACGCGATGGATCTGGCGCGGTGGCGCGCGACAGCCACCGTCGACGAAGCCGCGGTAAATCAGAAATTATCTTGCGTCGCGTCCGAGTTGCGCGCTGCCTTTTCCCCGAATCGAAACGCGCATAAATACCCCGCGACAGAGAGATAGACGGCGCAAGGGAGCGAGAGCGAGAGCGTCCCGCGCACCCTGCACGCGCCTATCACACCTACGCGTCCAACATTAGCGCGAATCTCCGGCCAGATATATGTGTATGCGTGTATATTAATACGTGGAGCGGTGTGTGTGTGTGTGTACGTCGCGGTACGCGTGACTTGATGGACGGATGACCGGACCATTCCGCAGATTGCTTCGCTCCCGATTCCGACCGGAAGGAGATTTATAACCTCCTCTCGTCGTTATCTCTCGACGGACACATCTCCCTCCCCTCTGCTCTCTTTTGCCCCTCGATCATCGATCGATCGATCGATCGATCTCGTTTTTTTTTCTTTCTTTCTTTCTTTCTTTCTTCTTTCATTTTATTTTGCACTCTCGACCACTCCCCTCCTCCTCTGCCACGGCTTTTAACGGCTCGCCACCGTCTCGTGACCGTCCCATCCCCTCGTGATTTGAAATAGTTGGAGACGACAGGCGAGAAGGAGGAGGATGAAGGGAGGGGTAGAGTCGCGAAGCGCGTGAAGAGAGAGAGAGAGAGCGGGTCTTTTCGATTTGAATCGAATCGTGGAAATCCGGCCTCCCCTTCTCTCCTCCCCCTCCTCCCTGTTTCGGCCGGTGTACACATCCCTGAAACGCGACACGGGGCGTCGCGATAAATTAGATTTAATGACTGTCGCAAAAAAGCGCGATATGAAAGTCGAACGCGCGGGACGAACCGATAGAATTAAATTCTAGGATATTCGATTACATCCCCCTCTCCCTCCGCCTACCCTCGCCTCGTCCCTCGCGTGTCCTATTTCCTCCCTCTCCTCTCTCTCTCTCTCTCTCTCTCTCTCTCTCTCTGGCCCGATAAAACGATCGAGTCGCTGTTTCGTTGCTGCACATCCGAGTTTTTCACCACTGCCACCGACCAAGTCCTCCTCCTCCTCCTCCTCTTTCCGCTGCGAGGAAAAAAGAGAAAAGAACCCTCGATCGGGTATAATAGGCACGCGCGCGACCTATAGAAAATAAGACACGCGACGATGACGCCCGTTTAATTCTGAAGAGAAGAAGGGAGGGAGTTTCGTCGGGTTCTCTCTTTTTTTGTCTTTTCCTTTTTGTCTCCTCACCTCTCCCTCCCTCTGCCGGCGTCCTACCGCTTGTTTTACGTTTCAATGCCTGGAACCGTGCCGCGTTTAAATCCGCTTTCTCGAATCGCGCCGCGGCTTGCTCTCGCTTTTCCTTCCCTCTCCTTTTGTCCTTTTGTTCCCTCTTCTTCTTCTTCTTCTTCTTCTTCTTCTGTTGGTGCTGCTTCTTTTTCTCTCGGTTCGGGGCAAGGGTGAAACATTTCTCGAGGTTGCCACGCAGTTTATGCGGATTCGATCCATGGATCGGTTTTCGCTAGTTCGTTCGAAATCGTTTGTTTCGCTCGAAATGGAAATCTTGATGCAAAATTGTTGCGAATTATTGTGAATACAAAAGTGAAAATCACTAACGATTCTCCTTATCCCATTGCGATTCAACAAAGATTCGCAACGCTCTCGAGTCTTAACGTTGTTTGCGGACGATCGAATGAATGAACGGACTCACGAGTCAATGGCACCGGAAATGACGCGATAATGAACATTCTTTTTTTTTTTTACGTAACCAAGAATAATATAACGCTCGCGTGAAAAATCGGAGGAAAGGATGCTCGCCTATCTTTGTTAAGATAAATTTTCAAAAACCCGGCAGTTCTGAAGAAAAGAAAAGGAACAAGGAGAACTAGATTCGGCGATCGATGAGAGAGAAGAGAAGAGGAAAAAAAGGTTTCGAGAGAGAAACGTGCGCGCCAACCTCTTACGCGCTTCATACATATATATATATATATATATATATTTGTACGTATTACATACGATACGAGGTCTGGCTGAGTCACGCGTTCAAATTTGTTTGTCGGGACGGAGCGAGGCGGCCGTTAATGCCGAGCAGTTACACTATTAGGAGGTAGAATATAATCTCATTTACGTCGATGATTCATACCCGTCGTCGTGATACTTGCGGCTTAGAATATGATTCACTCGATTTAAATTCGATCATCGATTCCCAACACTTTTTCTTTCGACATTTTAAATAAAACGAAGCAAGGTACTTCCCGATATTTCCCGCCTCTTCTCGCGGGATAAACGAGAGAAAAAAAAAGAGAATAATAATAATAATAATAATAATAATAATCGACGACGAGATTAGCGCGATGGAGAATCGATTTCGTTGGTGAAAGATGGGGGGGATGTTGGAGGAGACGCGGCGAGTTTTGCTCGCGGAAGCTAGATTAGCGCTGGTTGGAAGAAAATAGCGGGTCGAGATAAAGGCGAAACCCATTGTCTCGCGCCTCGTTTCGTATTCCAATCCGGCCGTTAAAAATTCTATGTTCCATTGTACCGTCGAGATTGCCGTCTCGAAGTAGAAAAACCATCGCGCGCGTCGATCCAACCTCCCCTCCCTCCTCCTCCTCCTCCTCCTCCCGGTTTCTCGCACCTGCGTTCGTTGCTTTTTAGGCGGTCGAACAGGAACGGTGCAACGCTCTCTTCTTCATCATCCTCGTTAGACAACCATCCATTGTCCACGAATTAATCTAACGATCGATAAGACATATCTTGCATATACGCTTGTACGTATACATTATCCGTGCAATTCGACGCAAAGAATATATATATATATATACACACACACACACACACACACACAGTCGATCGAAACGATGGCCCGAGGCAAGGTCGCGCCTCTCGACTATTTTCCACGGCTCGAACGTGAAGAAAAATAAGGAGAAGGGAGGGAGGGAGAGAAAGGGAAGGGAAAAATAAGATGGAAGGTATTGCATTAACTAAGATTGCTGACGATAAAATGAAAATAATGCGGAATGACGTGCGCGCCTCGAAGGAGGAGGAGGAGGAGGCGAGAGCGAGGGACGGGTATTCAGGGTGTGAGCGAGCACGGTAAGGAGGAGGAATCGCGTGTGAGAGAGAGAGAGAGTCGGGGGTGAGAAAGTAGGTTCGGAGGGTGGCAAGCGGAAGGAAGAAGGCGCGAAGAGGAGGCAGGCAAACCGACCGTTAACGCGGTAGGGGAGTGGTGGTTGCTCGTAATCGCGGAGCAAGGAAAAACTTCTTCTTCCACGCACCGAACCATTTTTTCGAAACGCGTGTCCTCCGTAAAATTCCTCTCTCCTTTTCCTTCTCGTCTCGTAAGGAGGGAGAGAGAGAGAGAAAGAGAGAGAGAGAGAGCATCCGATGCGGAGGGTTAATGTATTCGGTCGTCGCTGCGGCGTCGACGTTGCGCCTTTACCACGTACAGCGCGTAAAACGTGCAAGCACACGTGTAAAATCCACGTACGAGGCGAGTTACACGGTCGCGTGGCACGCGAGCTCACCCACCGACTCGTGGCGAGACGCAAGTTTCGTATATATATCTCTTCCTCTCTCTCTCCCAAGCGTGGAGGAAATTTTAATACGCAGAAGGAGGATTAACGCGAGATTTGGCGAAATAATAGGTGGCTGGTAGTTGGAGTGCGAGGTCGAGAGGAGGGCGGTGGTATAATTTAGAAGTTTAATATCTCGGTCGGCATGATTTCTGGCCCGCGTGATCGATAATCGGACTCGCATCTTTTGTCCTGCCGAGGAGGAGGCCGTTGCCTCTCCTCTTCCTCCTCCTCCTCCTCCTCCCCCCCCGCCACCGGGTTGGCAAATGGTCCGCGCGTGGGAACGGAGATGGTTTCGAAACGCGAACGCCCACGCGAATTCGGTCCACGAACGGCGCACCGGCGGCTCCGCGGCGGGTGGCCAATCGGTGAAAAAAACCGGGACTAAAAACAGAGGGCCTCGTACACAGGGGTGGTTCCATAATCCTGCGCCCTGCGACGCGGGGGTGGGGTAAATGCGCGGGTGCGACAGCGCGAATTCCTGCCGCCCCCCACTCCCGATGCACCTGCACGTGCATCGCATCGACTGCACACACGACTCATTCATCGTCTCCTCCTCCTCCTGCTCCACCTTCTCCTCCGCCACCCCACCCCACCCATCCCATCATCCCTCCCCTGCCTTCCGACCCCCCGTCTCTCCTCCTTCTCCTCGCCGCAGCTCCCTCGCCTTCTAATTCTTCTTCTTCTTCTTCTTCTTCTCCTTTCTTTTTTTCGTCCCCTTTCGATTTTCCTCGAATCGTTCCAATTCTCACCAATCTTCTCGATAAGAGATACGAGAGAAAAGGTTAGCACTCTCGTAAGGTGAGACGGCGTTATATGTCGGTCGTCATCCTCGAAAAGATATATGTATATATATATATATATGAAGAAAAGAAAAAGAGAAGAGCACGAGGTTAATTCTTCAAATCTTCGCTACGAGAGAGAAAGAGAAAAGAAAGATTTCGATCCCGTTAATTCGTAACAATAGTGGGCACGGATCGTTGGACGCGGCACGAGTTGGAGGGAAATCCGAAATTCCTGGCACGAACGGCCGATCCTCGCCGCATTAACGTTTCATCGCGCTCTGTACATACGGCAGGGTGGCACATCGATCGTTACAAACTTCGGACCCCGGTGCTCTCGCCAGCTTTGGGGGAGGGAAGAGTAAGTAAGATAAAGAACTCGGGCGAGAAGAGAGGAGAAAGTGGAAAAGAGATATATATATATACGCGCCTCGCGTGTTTGAGAAAGAGAGAGAGAGAGAGAGAGAGAGAGGTTGGCCAGACGGAGACGGTTCGACGAACGGCCGTCGAGTCGAGACGCGCGTCGAGGCGAGAAGGAAGGAGAGAGAATGGGAGCGGTGAGTGGCACGGAGCCGGCTGCCACGGTACAGAGAAACTTGCGAGGGAGGACCTCGACGGCGACGGAGACGAAGACGGAGGCGAAGACGGAGAGCGAGAAAGGGCCGCGAAGAAGCGCGGCAACGCGGTCGGGAGAAAGGAGAGGGCAATGAAAGACACGGTATGGGAGAAAGAAAGACGGGCGGTGCGCGGAGGGGGGGGGAGGGAGAGGAGAGTAAGTTGACTTTGCATTATTTAAACGGCGTCCTAGCACCGTAACACGTGTTCTTTTGAAGTCTCGCCCCCTTCAAATATTCAGACTGACGTCACCGCCGTCATATTCTTCGCTCGTGGAAACCCGTAGGAAAGCATATACGGCTCGTACGCGCCTTCCTTCTGTCGTTTTCGTCTTTTTTTTCTTCCTTTTCCTCCTTTTTTTTTTTTTTTCTTTCGCCTCCCCTAAGCCGAGCCCCCCCCCTCCCCTCCCCTCCATCGCTTCGAACCCTTTCCCTTCGAGTTTTTGTTCTTCCTCTTTTTCTTCTCGCTCTGCTTTCGCTCTGATCTCGAATTCTATATATATATATATATATATATATATATAGATGTGCTGCTTGGGCCTGCATTCCGGAAAAATTAACTCGAGTTGGAAATAAATATTATTATCGTGGCGAGGCACCGCCACGACTATAAAAACGATATTGTTTCGCTGACCGAATTATCGCCAACCAACAACGGGCGAAAGCCCGTTTTTTACGGGCCCGGCTTTTACGCCCCGCGTTTTATTTCTCCTTTTTTCCACTTTTTCTCCCCTCGAACGATCGTTGCCCCTTGTATCGTCTCGGTTATTTCGAATTTTTCGTTTTACGTCGCAGCGCGTAACGCATCGGAGAGTAAACGTAAAACGTGTTCTTCCCTCCTTTCTAAATCGAGCCAACCGAGTTTGTTTTGCTTTGGACGACACACGGTTGTTGACATCAGCTGTGCTCTGTCGACGGAAGCGAGAGCTGCTGTTGTCAAGGTCTTGTCCTTGAGGTAACGGTCGATTTGGAGACAAAGCGGCACGGAGACGCCGCCACACCACCTCCCTCCATTAACAGCTCGTTCGACCATTGATCCTTCCCTTCCCTTCCCTTGTTACCTTCCAATATCACCTATCCAAAGTACTCGTTTTACATTTCTCTCTCTCTCTCTCTCTTTATTTCGCATTCTCTACTATCGGTTCTATTCGAAAGCGTGTTTCCAGGAAGAAAGTTGTGTTTTATATATATATATATATATGTATATACACAGCCCCGTTCGAGCGGCTGCACGTAAGTCAGGTCGTTTGATTTTCAGTGCTTCGAATTCGAACTGGAATAAAGGCGGCTCGTCCTCTCCACCCTTTCTGGACCGGGCCGGCTCCACGACTTACGTCATGTCCGCGCGGAACACGCTCTTTTATTGCATAACACTCGAGAACCTTCAACGAGCAACCACTGAATAGACCATTCAACGCGTTTTCTAAGGGACCGTTAAGTTATTCCGCGGATATAATTGACGGAGCGAAGTCGGCGTGGGACTTTTGCCGCTCTCGTAACAAACCGCTTGGAAAACATTTCGTCCTCGCCCTTTCCCTCCCTCCCTCCCTCTTCCTCCGTCGAAAGCAACAAACGCGAAAAGAAGGAAGGACACGGCCGGCGCGGGTGGAAGGGAGAGGAGGAAGGAACGGTTGGCGCCAGATGCGACGGTGTTTAAAACTCTCGGTGGAAAGGAGAGTAGCAGTCGAGAGTCGAAGTTAAAAAGAGGCAACCGGGCGATGCTGAGAGAGTAATTGAAACTTTGTTTCGACCGTGACAATGCCGGAAATTGTTCCTACCACCGGTTCGACGAGGGTTCTCTCTCTCTCTGTCTACCGTCTTGTTCTCGGATCGTTTAAATCGGGAGAAGAGCAAGTATAACTCTCGCCTTGCCGCGGTTCCCGCCTTTTTCTTTTTTCTTCCTTGTTTGTTTTTCTCTCTCTCTCTCTCTCTCACACTCGCTTCTTTCTTTTCCTTTTCCACCACCTGCCTGTGGATCTCAAACCGTTCCACGGCTCGAGCCGTTTCAGCGGCTTTGGCCACTCGACGCCCTCCTCCTTCTTTTCTTTCCTTCCTTTCCTTCGTTGTTCGATGTAATAATCGCCGACCTCTTTAACACTCGAAACACCACTGTCCGGATATAATTGTCGCGGAGAGAGAAATGAGAGGGGTGGGGATATTCGAACGAAGGTTGTTTCGATTATAAAAAAAAAAAGAACCTCGATTAACTTGTCCTCCTCAACGAGATGTGTTATATTCCATATTTCTTTCGTAATTCAGTGTAACCTAATACAATTTAACGTATTCAAGACGAACAAGTCAAGTTCTCCTCGGATCGAGATTCGGCCAATTTTGAACGCTCGAGTCGGGGAGGAACAGCGCCGGGGGTTGAACTCGGCAAAAGGGGGAGGGAGGGGGGGAGGGGTGACAGGAGGTGTTATCGCCTGCCGCCGCCGACTTGTACAAACGCAACGACGTGTCATCTCGAGAGGGAGAGAGGGGGAAAGACGGCAAAGTGGCGCTCTCGAGAAGCGCCTGTCTGCCGTAAAGAATGCAGGCGAGCTGCTCCTCGTTTGCTTAGCTCGCTACAAACGGCTGCTGCGCTTTCAGGAAGGGGAAGGAGGCGCGCCGCCACCGCCAGGCCACGCCGGTACTTTGGCGCAATCCGAGTAAAAAAAAAAAGAAAGAAAACGACTCCTCCCTCCTCCTTTTCTTACTCCTGGCCAAAGAATAATTGTCCGCAATCTGGACTGGGGAGGAGGAGGAGGGCGGGGGGGGGGGTGGTGTTGTTGTTGTGTGAATTTTCGGACGATCGAACGAATTGAACGTTCGATCTTGAAAAAAAGTTAGAGAGAGAGATGAATGTTTTTCATAAATGGACACAACCGAGATGGAATGTTGTGCACTCTCGAGAATTTTTCGTTGAATAATCGCTGCGATTTAAAAATGAAATTTCTCGCAAATTGGTCCCTGGTCTATTATTCCCTCCCCGGCTAATGGACGCGCGTTAAGGTGAACGAATAAAATTTTAAGAAATGAAGAGGCGAAAATAATCGCCTCTTCCTCGTATTGGATAAAACGGAGGATAAAAATGAGAATCGCGTGGAATAAAACAGCGGGAAACGGAGTATCGCGGGGCGAAATTGTTTCGAAAAAGGCGAGGCGGGAAACGAGAGGAAGGGACGAGGAGAAAAGTAAGTTCGAAAGCCGCGGGATGCGGGTTGGATAAATATAAACGCGAGACGAATGACACCGTAAATACGCGTGTGCGCGCCCAGCCACCGACTTTCGTTATTCATTACGCTCACGTACCGCTCTATTTTAACGTAACCGATGACGAGGCGGCTTACGTTAATGTAACACTCTCACCGTTATCGATTTCACGCTCGAATATCCTCAGACTCGTCCTCTCCTCTCTGTTGTTTTTTTTATCCAGCGTCCAGACGTTTATCCCCTCCCCTAACCTCGGCTCAAAAATATATACGATTAGAAGAAATTGAATTTGAGCGTCGGGGACGAATTTCGCGGATCTCGATTCGATGAAATTTTCGCGTATCAAAATATCAATTATCCGTCCTTTTCGCTTTCGAAACATACTCGTTAACTCGTAATGAAATATCGCGCAGGAAGCGTGCGGCACACATCGTTAGTTCGCTCGGTGATCGCGCGTATATTTCTTTTCTGATTTCTCTCTCTCTCTCTCTCTTCCCGTCCCTTCACAACCACTCTGTCCCCTTATACGTCGTATGACGTAAATTACCGCGATCTAATAACGATGAAAAAAACCCGTGACAGATGACAGCCGGACAGGGGAGGGACTTTTGCTTTACACCGTATCGATTTCACGCAGCTTTTAAATATTCACGTTTCACCGTTAACCCTGGTCACGGTCTTGTTGCATCGTTCCCGACCGAGGATTCGTCATCGCGCGGACGGACGTGAAATGTTTCTTTCGCGAGAAACAACCACGTGCTCTGTAGATCATCATGCATCGATGAAAATATGACGCAACCAACGCGTAAAATCGGTCGAATCGAAGAATTGATCCAACCTCTAGCGATTCTCTCTTCCCTCGTATACAAGTACGCCGAGTGAAGGCAAGGAAAGACAGGTATATTGTTCGTAAAAAAAAAAAAAAAAAAAGAAACGATCGAGTGCCTATTGGTCGAAAGTGTCACATTTAGATAAGATCGTATTGCAGCGAAAGAGGGGGGGGGGGGAGCACGTACTACTCCCTTCCCTCCACGCCCCTCCGGAGGAGGAAACGGGCGAGTTTTATAACTTTCGAAACGGAACGATTCTTGTAAACGTTGCGTTCCCGGTATTGTATACGTGGGACCTCGTCACGTTATGAGAGAAATCGTGGGGACAATTTTACACCAATTTTAACGAGATCCGCTCCATTTACAGAAGGATTTTAACCGTCTTCGGGAGAAGAGCATCGTATTGTAATACGCTCTCGAACGAATCTGCACTCGAATTACAAGGTGGGGAATAAATTATGACGCGGCGCTGCGCGTTTAATGGACTAAATGGAACGAGTTACGAGTAATGCGAGAAATCGTCCACTCTTCCCCGATGGAGGACGCGAGGAACGAAATCGATCCGAAGACGACGAATCCCCAACCCGAGCCAACCGTTTTTCTCCCGTTCGATGACCGTGATTCAAAGGGGGGCTTCCTCTTCCCTCTCCCTTCTTTCTCTAAAAGATTTTCAACATCCGTTCGCTTTATCATGGGCGGGCCTCCCCGCGAATTTCGATTCGATCGTATTTTCGAATTATTATTTTTCTTATTCTCGACTCGATGCTTCATCTTTATTACGCGAGATCAATTGAATCAGCATATATCTTTTATCCCGAAATATTGATTCGATTTATTGCGTTGTTATTTTTGTAGCGAATTTTTCTTTTCTTTAAAACGGCTCGTCTAAAAGATATTCAATTATCCTGAATTTGAACTGATGATTCTTCGATTTTTCCTAGGTTTCCAATACGTTTTTTTTTTTTTTTCTCTCTTTTCTTTTCCAATATGCCGAAATTTAACTTCTCACTTTTGCATGTCTTTCAAGTTTATTATCCGTTTCAATCAAATAAGAACGTTATCGGATTTTCTATTTGGACAGCAAGTGAAACGTGAATGAATTTTCGAAGAGGAATTGATTTTTCGTTTACATCTTTAGGCAGAGGAATCTTCGTCGTATCGTGCAAATGTTACGATCGATCCCGTTCTTATCGATTTCAATGACCATGAAATATCGTCAAAGGTATCGTACATTTTAACCAACTTTTCTAACCCCGTTGAACAAACCGTGCAAGCGATGGTCGAGACCACCTCCTCTATCCACTTTTCTTGGATATATCAGCGAAAAACTTTCGATAATATTACATCGAAGTATCGAAGTGTGCCATGTCTGTGAAACAATCACAGCCAAATGCAGTTGTTACATTTTATTATTATTGTTATTATTATTTCTTATCGTATTGCGATACACATTTTTCCACACCGTTCATATAGACTATATAAACAAAAGATTGGATTGAAAGATTCTCGGGTCACAACGCAATTCGAGTTATTTTTTTTTTCCTTCTTTTTTTTTCTTTTTTTTTTTTCGCAAGGCAAATTGATTATTCAACATTCGTGAAATTTCACGAAATTCGCTCGATAATAATTACGATAAGTTATTTAAGGGTCGAGAGATAGGAGGAATAGAGGTTGAGATCATCTTTTGTTTACAGTTTACATAAACGCTACGAAGAATGTATAATATTCGATACGATAAGAGGCGTATTATATACGCGTGTGGTATCACGAGCGATTGCACACACGATACGAAATATTCAACCGTAAACACCACCAAAAAATTCTCCAACTCGGAAACCGAGCTCGAAATCGACGATAAACGATATCGTCCCTCTCTTAATATCCCCCCCCTCCTCCCACCTTAATTGAGATCGATAAAAATCACGTATTCGAATTGGTCGGAACGGAAGAACGCGAATGGATAAAGATAAAACAGCGACAATGACGCGGTCGATCTCGATCGCGGTCTCGGTCGCGGTCGCGGTCGAAAGAGATAGAAGTAGCGAGCGTTCTTCGGTCTGCTCAACGATTGGAACGAGGAAGAGAGTGTTTGAGCTGTACTCGCGTACAGCTGCTGCACTCGGCCGAACAGTAGAGCGTGATCGCGACTTATTAAATGGGTTAAAGTTGCAAACGCGATAACGATAGAATAATTAGAATCGTGTACGCAGTACGACGGGCGAACCGCGGCATTCCTCGCGTTCACCGATGTGCCTCGCTGCCGCCGTCCACCCTGATTCTCGGTGACCCCGTTGCCGTCCTCCGATATCACCGAGAAAGGAAAGGAGCGAGTCAGTTGCACGGATGCCGTGAGAGCAACAGCAACAGCGCAGTGGCGCGCGTTCCTTTTGTGTTGGGCTGGCGACGACGTACGTGTGTATTGTGCGCGCGCAGAAATGGAGGAGACGGAGACGGGGGATCTCGAGAGAGGGAGAGAGAAGGCGATAATGAAATTCATTACCGTAGCGAGGGTCGGCGTCGTCTTCACCGTTCGCGATGTCGTCGCTGTCGTTATTATTATCGTAATACGCATATAATGCCGCATAATGCGAGTCGTCGTGACACAACGTGGGTCGTCTAACATTGCCGTTGCACGAACTCGCGTCCCAGCGCCCGATTATAAATCCTATTACGATCGTACGATCGTGTAGGCTGCATGCGTAAAGGCGCGTCGCGCGCATGCGCAATCGCGCGCCAGCCACGTGTCACGCGTTATGCGCAGCCCTCGCACGGACGGGATGGATGGTGTGCTCGCGTGTGATACACGTTGCAACGAAAGACGAACGAGGAGTTTTCAATTATGGGATAAAATTATTGTCTCGATAACAATCCGTTACACGTGGGATCCGTTACCGCGTATAGACACCTGTATTGTAGACCCTGCTGATCGACGAATCGTGGCCACGTATAGGTGGCGCGAGGACGAAGTAGTGGTAACGCGTGCATCGGGAGGGTGCACCGATTAAGGTCTATGGAAACGGCGCGCATTATGTAATTTAAATGCGTTCAATTTCGCGTAATTAATAAAAATTGAGTTGTGGAACGCGTGTGCACACACCACGTGTACAATACACGCGTATCGATTTTTCTCGTTTACGTAATCATCATCGATTGTACATTATTTTCGCCGATGAGACGACCGTTGCACTCGATAAAAGGCGACGGGTATCGGTTCAGGGCCGTACGAAGGTAATATCTGCAGGATGGCCCCATCACGCCAACTTATATGATTCTCTAATTGAACCGGCCCATTCAACCGCCGCATACAGAATAGAGCTCACATCCTAGACTCAGCCATCGCTATTCTAATGGCAAATTGCATCAATATTATATGCAGATTTCACCGTCCAGCTTTATACGTAGCTTTATAAGTACGTACCACAGCAACCGCTGTTTCGCTCGCCTCGAGCCTACACGCATCGGATCGATCCTTCGTGACCATCGTGTTCCTCCTAGCATTATCCAGCCGAATATATATATCCCTCTACAAATGAGATGGACCGCGTCGAAAAGGAAAGAAAAAGAAAGAAGGGAAAAAGGAGCGCGAATTTCGAGACGAAGGGATGAATAGGAAAGGAAAGAAAGGAGAGACGAGAAGCCGTTGTACTCGGTTGTACACAATCGAGACACTTCCTATCCATCGCGAATAACATAACCTAGATTCGCGGCAATAAGTCACATCCTACCGCGCACGCACGGCTGAAACACGCGCGGCTCGCGAGTTACGCACACACCGATTCGAGCCGGCATATAAAGTAGAAATAATAAGGCGCAGAGTAAATTCGACCCACTTAACGTTACTTAGCGCTTACGTTGAATACGTTATGTTTTGCACAATATCGCATCCTCGAGTTGCTGGCGTGCTCATCTTCTCTAGCCTGTGTTGCGTAATTCCCGCGGTTCCCTCCTCCGTTATTAATATTATTATTGTTATTAACTTGAGGAATTTAGGATTAGTCATTAGTTTTAGCGACGGCTCGAGCTTGTTGTTGTTATTCTAACCCCGAATCGTCATCGTGCGTACTCGTCGACGAAACCACTCTTGATCCGGGCGGAGATGATTTTTCTCGGATAAAAGTTTGAAGAAGAATTATTTATAGTGGCGAATGATAAACGATCGAGATCGAGATCGTGGACGAGGATGAATGGAAAATTCATTTGGCTTGGGCAATTTTAGCAATATAAATATATATATATATATATATATATATATTTTCCATCTGACTTCTTTCTCGAGGCTTTTACGCTCCGGTTAGTACGTCTTCGATCGAGGCTTTCAGAAAGAATTACGTCCCTGACGTTTTGTCAGCGTTTTCTTCAAGGATCAGAAGAGGAATTCACTTAGAATAATAAGATGAACGTGTCTTTTTTTCCATCGCTATTCCATCGTGACGTCATCCGTATTTTTTAATCGATCCAATTTCCCACCACTGTTCTCGCGCTTCCGCAAGAAGCGGCGAATAATTATCATTTTATCGCGTTTCTATTGTCTCGATGTCGAGGAAAGTCGATGATCGATCAACGCGCGGAATCTCGAATCGCGGTGAATGCATAAAATCTGAACAACCAATATTCTTACCTTCGATTTTTTTTTTACCACAAATAAGTAATAAATTCCTCCAAAAGCCGAATCGAAAATCAGAATTCTTCTTCATCATTCGCTTCATCATTCCTCCGATCATTCGATTTTTCCAACGCGTCTGATTCCCTTATTACGATCCTCCTCCTCCTCCTCCTCCTCCTCCTCCTCCTCCTCCTCCTTTTCACGAAGAAATCGTCGTCCAACGAACATGGTACGAGCTAAAAAAAAAAAAGAAAGTTAAGGAGTTAAGGAGTCGTCGACGTACGTGCATCACTGAACTCGATCGAGTTGAAAGGGGGAGTGGAATCGGGCGATGGTATCGAAGAGAAAGGTTGAATTAGCGGGATTCGACGACGAGACGTGTGTAAAAAAAGGGGGAGGAGGGGGAGGGGGGGGGAGGAAGAAAAAGACGTTATCGACCATCGACCGTTTATTTATTCAGTAGCCTAGTGGTGTCTATAGCCCGCCAGAGGCATCAAGGTGGAATTGAATGAAGAACGTGCGCACGAGTGGCGAGGAGGGGGGGGCGGGGGCGGGGGATATTTCGCGAGGCGAAACACACGACGAGAACCGCGCGATGCGTCCGAGAGAGGCGCGTATCCCTTCCCGTTTCCCTCTAAAATTAGAGGTACAATGCCGCGTGTAATTTATCCGGCGCTGAAAGAAGCGCGTCATCCCGGTTATAAAAGAGACAATAAAGAGTATTAAAAGCGGAGAGGCAACAATGCGGATTGCGAAGGCTGCAATAATACGGTAACCTTCGTAACTGTAGTGCGCGCGCCGTAAAACTTTTGATATAAAGCTGCTGTTATTCCTAACGGTATTAATTTTATTACGCGAGATCTATAACGCGATTTCGCCTCTTGTGTGTGTGTGTGTGTGTGTGTGTGTGAAAGAAGGGAGAGAGAAGAGAGAGAGAGAGAGAATTTTCTTTTAATTTTCTTTCGATCAAGAAAAGAGAATTCGACAAAACTCTGTAGAAAGTAGAATACTTTTGAAACCTCGGAATACGTATCCTCGGAGGCGGGAGAAGACGATCTTGGGATGTTTGTTTCGTGTATATAATTCAACTAATAAAACGTCGTTTCACCTTTGCAATTTGAAATTTAAATTAATGAATAACAAACGCAAGAAGCGCTGACGGGTTGATTATAATTAAAGATTAATTGCAATTGCAACGATAGTTCTAATTATATTTTCCATCGTGTAATTAAAATGATAAAACGAGTTTTAAACTCGAAAAATTACTCACTGTTCGATTCTCCGATCATCAACCGAGGACCCCCCTCGCGCTCTCTCTCTCTCTCTCTCTCTCTCTCTCTCTCTCTTCATCTCGTAACGTTCAAGAATCTCTGACGTAATAATCTCACACGCGTGATAAATACGTACGTGGTGCGTAACAACCAAAACAAAAGAAACAAAGAAAGAAAAGAAGAGCACCAGTTGAGAGAAGAGTGCGCGACACCGAGTCGATCCTTATCACTCTTTCCTTCGAAGCTTCTTGCTTCGAAGAATTACAAACACTCGCGTTTCAAAAAAACATCGCGTAATGATAAATAAATACATTACGCTCGGCTGGAAATTACAAAACGCTCTCTCTCTCTCGAATGGAACGGAACGACGACACGCGACACAACAGGTTATCCTTGAAACGGTAGGCCAGTGTCAACCGCGGCGGAGTCGAAAATCGGAATCGCGAGATTCGAAAGATCGTCGGCTTCCGGTTCCAGCCACTTCCTCTTCCTCTCCCCGCGGTGCAAATCCCCCCTCCCCACAGCCGCGTCTCTCGCGCCGTCCCCTTTCGTTCTGTCATACGCTGCTCTCCCTCCCCCCCCCCCCCCGCCCCGCATCCTCCCCTCTTCTCGCGGCCGCGGCCGCGTCCCGCGTTATATAATAAATTATTTCATAAATTAAGAGCTATTAACGCGTAATTATCCTTCGCGTGTGCGTGTTTTTCCACGACTGCGGTTATAGACCGCGGAATATGTGCGCTGGCAAAACGAATAACAGGCCGGCGGCGCGGTCACTTAGCATTGGGGTGGTGCATTGCGAACACCGGACACATCCGTCAACGTTATTCATTCTGAACGGATAAATTCGACGAAACCTAGCGAAACGATATGTGTATATATATATATATTTCTCTCTCTCTCTCTCTCTCTCTCTCTCTTTTCCTCTCCATTTGTTTACGTTTGAAAAAGGCGTATACAAAGGTGAATGTTCATTCCTCCCTTCGAGAATTCTCCAAATCGGTATCTCTTTTTTTTTTTTTTCATGGAAGTAATCATGGAAAAGTAACATTTTCCGAAATTCGGATTCGAGATTCGGATTTCGTCATTCGTCATTTCTTGATCGCGTAAGAAGAGGAGGGAAAGGAGAGAGAGAGAGAGAGAGAGAGAGAGAGATTTAAAAACGGACGGGGGAAAGAAATGTAAACCGATAAGGTAAGCGCGCGATAACGGATGGAAATGTGTTTACACAGTGGCACAATTTCGCTTCGACAACGTTGATTCTCTGAGCCGGTAATAATACGTGTTATATTTTGTACGAATATCAGTCGATAATGGTGTGGCGCGCGTGCTTTTTTTCTTCCTCCCTCCCCTTCTCTCTACAGCGCGGCCAGTAGAAAAGAATAACACGATTCGGATCAGGCCACGTTTCTTGCCATTCTTGTTATTCTTGTTAACAATAATCGAAACGGTTGCGCAATTGGCGCGATAAGCGAAACCTCCTCTCCACCGTTTATCTTAGAAATTGCATCGTCTGTTCACCCGAGATTCAGCGTTCGTTCGTTCTTCTCTCTGACGCCGCGTATCGCTAGCAGAGCGGAAATCAACGATTCCGTTCGAGGCGTTTATACGGTTGTCGTGTGCCGGTCGTGCGAGCACGCGGACGTCGCGCACGTCGCCCCCCATCCTCGAGGTTGTTCAGATGTTGGCGGTGCAATGCCGGTCGAATTTTTTTGCTCTCGATTTCACTGAAGCGAACGATAAATTTTCCTTGGAAAAACTTTAAGGATTTAAGGTCGTCTTTGTCTTCGTCGGTAGATTTGCAGTGTAGTTTCGCGAGTGGTTTTTATTATTATTTATTCGACGAACATTTTACGGTGAGGGTGGTGGTCGGTTGTTGATCGGAAGGATTTCCAGTGGAGATTCGATATAAGTGAGACGAAAGTGTCATTCTCCTCCTTTCAATCGGATTTTCTAGATTTGGATTCAGAAATTGAAGAATTATTCGATCGTGGGAAATCAATTAATAAATATCCTGCATATTTCGAAACACTTCTTTCTTCTACGGACTATAGAAACGGAATATATTATCATTCACTTTTTTTCCAATATCGAATCATTTATCTTCCAATAACAATTTCATTTTTCGCAAAAAGTATAGTATAGTTCTAGATTACGCGCGATCATTTCTTAATCCAAGTTCGACATCCAACGAACTGATTTTTCTTTTAAACTTGTCGAACGATTCGAATTTTCGAAGAAGCAAGAAGAAGAAGAAAGATACGTAATTGTTGCCTGCGCCATGATCGGGGTTCGCACTCTTCGATCGAGTCGATCGAAACCTCGACGAGAAAAGGGGCCGACGTATTTAGACGCGTGTCTCCCCCCTCCCCCAATTGCCTCGCGCGATTTCGCCACCCCCCCCCCTCCCTCGACTTTGTTATTTTAATTTTCGCTCTGTTTACCGTTTCCCCTTCGTGTATTTACCCGCGATGCGAGCGCCACGATGACTGCGGTCGCATCATTTTGTAAATATTGTTTCGCGCGCTAAAACGCGCATGTCGCTCTGCCACGCTCCCCCTCCCCCAGTTTTTCCACCGATGAAAATTACTCGAGGGCCGAGCGAGGACGGTCGAAGGAGGATGGTCGAATCGAATCGAATCGAATCGAATCGAATCGAATCGAATCGGTTGGAGTTATACCCCAGATATCCAGAGTCCGTGTGCTGACCCGTGCTCTCTCGTTCGATGATTATTAAATCGTCCAACCGTACCGAACGAATTGATATAACCGTGCTCTCGAATGCGCGCGTACTTACTATTTTTCACTCGTCAGAAATGAGACGTCCCTCGTGGATGATTAGACGAGACGATCCAAATCGTCTTCCGTTCCTCTCCCCATTATTTTCTTTCCCCCGTCTTTGGATAAACACCTGAAACACTTATCTAGATAAGTGTAACCACTTATGGATGACGAATCCAAACCCGAGGAGTTGGATTCCCCAGTTCTTCTCGTCGTTAAAATAATCGTTCGAACGAAGGAGTTAATGTAATTTTGGAGTTAATGTAAATGCGTGCGTGTTTTTTTTTTTTTTTTTTTTTTTTTCTCGACCAACACGGGTTACACACAGTTTCCATTCCTCCAGAGAGGAGGAGAGAATGCAGAAAGAGAGGCAAGGATGTTGGCAATATTTTCCAAGCCGAGTTATTAGAGTCGCACCGGTTCTAATAACATCCGGCCAACCTGGATACGATATACATATATATATATATATAATAAAATCGGTCAAGTACTCGGGATCCTCGTGCACCTGAATGAAGATAGATAGATAGATAAAGAAAGAGATAAAGAAATTGAAAAATAACTCGTCGACATTTAATCGATTTGTATACATAGGCAGATACCTGCCCTATCGCTCCTCACAACTCGATTTAAGAAATCCTCGAAGGCCATTATCGGTCGTAGCGGCGCGCGAGTTTCGCCCGGAAACGGAATCATGCTACGTGGATGGAACAAAGGCGGTTCAGCCCTCCCCGGATTCGATGGAATTAACATTCTAATCTAAACGCTGTTCCGTCCGTTCAATCCTAACCGCGAGAGGATTGAAAATAGTTGATAGATTCGAATTATATATAAAAATAAATAGCGGGTGGTAAATCGAATCGATCTTCTTCTTCTCGACTCGACAAATCGGTTCAACGAACGAAAAGTTCCGGGTTACCTGGCGACGACACGATAAACGCGCGGTCGATTCTTTATCTCTTGTATCTATACACACACACACACACACACACATATATATATATATGTATATCGAATGGAGAACGAGATACGGTTCGCTCGAAGACAGAGGGGAACCGCAACTCGGGGCGTGCACACGGGAGGAGAGGAGGAGAGGTTGCACACGTGAGCGCGCGCCGGTACGCGTAATTCATTGTAATTAACTTGCCGGCATAACGGTCATTTAATGGAGAGAAATTCAGCTTCGCTTGGTATCCGTCTTTCCCCGAGAACGTCATCGGCGACCTCTTTTAACGTTGCTTCTTCTTCTTCTTCTTCTTCTTCTTCGCCATTCCACCAAGCGAGCAAGGCTCCCTCCCTTTGGTTCACGGGTATAATTAGCCCTTTCCCTACGGACAATAGGGTCATTGTGTCACGATTTTTTTGATAAAAGCGCCACACGGGGGAGAGGGGAGGAGACGCGTTGGGCAGCAGACACGCCGCGAGCATTCGGCTTGTGCCACCACGCACTGGATGCTCATTACGGACGAGCATCCGTGCGGAATGCATGCGAGATCAAAGCATGAGAGATCGTTCTTAAGATATTGTAGTCTAGTTTCTAAAATAAAAAAAAGAAAGAAAGAGGGGGAAAGATTTTTGGACGAGCGCTTCGACGAGAGTGCTTCTCTCCTTTTTAAAAATTCTCTCCTTTCCCTCGCACCCTTTCACTCGATTCCAAGTAAAATCGATTTAGACGATAAACGGAGAGAAAGGGGTTCGTTCGTATTCGCGCGATGCGTGCCATTTCCGCGCATGCGCTCGAAACGGAAACGCGACTGGCCGGGAATGGGCAAATAAGAATAACAAGGGATAATTTGTTCATCGACAAATTCTTACTTTCTTATCGATTTATATATCCTCTTTCGAAATAGTTAAATTAATATTACGGGAATGAAACGAGCGTGGTGAACGTTGAATGCGATCGAATCGATTTCCGGATCGAAATGATACGCACGAGCAATAGAGATATAGCCGCGACAAACGGGCTATAACGTAGAAATCGAGCACCAGTCTATTCGTTAACCGAGGTCGATTAAATGCGTGGTAATCACGCGATTTAAATTTTTAGCGATACCGCACCTATAAAACTCGATGGAAGGGGTACGCACGTATCCCGATCTCATATATCAATGCCGCCTATCCACCTGTCTCGCTTTTCCTCCGAGCATCTCTTTCCTTCTCCCACTTTCCGTCTCCTTTTTCCGCCTTTCCCACTCCCGCCAACCGCGTTCCGTTCTTCTCTGCGTTATCTAGCCGCGCAACGAATAACGTCGGATCCGAACCCAGGCCATTCTCTTCTCTCTGTTCCACGCGATAGAGATAATTTTGTCACGATAATTCGTCCCGACCTGTCTTTCTTCTCGATCTCGTATCTCGATTGATCGTACCGTAAAATCCTATCCTCGTACGGAAAAGCCGTTCTTTCGATTCTAATCGATTCGAAGGTCGGTCGGTAAAGGAGCATCGGGCGCGCAAGCGCGGTTGATCGAAACTCGCGACTCGATCGATATCATCATCCACCCCCGAAGCGAGGAAGAAGCAATACGCGATAAATCGAATCGAGTCGAGTCGAATCGTGGCGGAAAGGGAACGAACGAGATCTCTGCTTTCGTCGCTCGCTCGCTCGCTCGTTCGTTCGTTCGTTCGGAGTAATTGGAACACGTGCGGCGTTGGTCGAGTTGAGTTGTAGCCGCCGCGTCGAAGCGAGGAAACGCGCGCGGCACACAGAGAGAAGTCAGTCGGTGCCGTAGAAAGGGAAAGAAGTCTGTACAAAGAAGACGCGGCGAGATAGAAGCGGTCGGGTGTGGGGCGGGCGGCGAGACGAAGCGCGGCAAGGCGCGGCCGTGACGAGCGCGGAGCGGGGAGGGGAAGGGCGGATGGGTGAGGAGGGGCGAGGGGAGAGGAGCGGGCGAACGGCGAGCATACACAGGGAGAACGAGGCGCGTTCATTATGATTCGTGTATTTATATAAGGTCTAAAAATATACGCGCGCTGTGCCGCCGGGCCCCACCCGGTATTTCATCTGAGAATAATATTTTAATGTACATACGTCCCCTCTTTCTCCGTCTTTCGCCCCCTCCCTCCACCCCGCGCACCGTCTCGCCGTCCCTTACCTCCGTCTCCGTCCCTCGACCGCTCTCTGTCTCCGTTCCGTCCCCCACGGCACGGACTTGCACACATCAACCAACGCGTCCTCCCTTTCTCTCTCCTCTTCCTTTTTTTCTCCTTCTTCTTCTTCTTCTTCTTCTTCTTCTTTCGCTCTATACACCTTTCCTTCGCGGTCTCTGTTTCGCGATAATCCTACTGCCCTTACCTCTTTGCTCTTTGTCCTCCTTTCTCTCTCTCTCTCTCTCTCTTCCTAGCTCTCCCTTCGCTCCTACCGCTCTCTCTCTCTCTCTCTCTTTCGCCGTCACCAGATGCTCCTCGTCCCTATACGCGTCGCTTTGTGCTCGGCGCGTTTTTTTGATGTTTCTCCGTCGTCGTTGAAATTGTGCACCTACTACGTGTTTCCGGGCGGGCGGGCAAGCAAGCGGGTGTGCGTATCCCCCCCACGTTCCCACTCACGATAGGGATAGATCACTTCTTATGCTGGGCCTAGGATAGGATAGGACATCTCGAAACGAACAGGTATAGGTTTTTCCTTCGATCGAATTCGCGAAAATGTGTACACGCTCGTTGTACCGGAAGAGCGGTATCGTCGCTCTTTAAGCCATAGTCGATATATATGCGTCCGATTCGTCGTCCATTCGTTCCGCATCCGAAACGATAAATAAGTGATATTCTATGAAAGAAAAATCATTGTAGCCGGGCAGCAGAAACATTTGTCAAGCCGTTTCTCCCAACGGGGACCTCTGGATGTATGTATGTATATATATATATATATATATACAAACTCGTAAAAACGAGAAAATCTCGAATCGCTGGCTAATATTTTTTTCGTTCCGGCCGATCGATCTATTTTTCAACGTTGTCGTTGTGCCAGCCGCGCGATTCGAAGCGTTAATCGTTGAAAAGTATCCAACTTTCCGCCGAGACTTGGAAAGCGAGACTCGGGGAAAAACTCGGGGAGAAATCTCCTCCTCCTCCTCCTCCTCCTCCTTCTCCTCGCTGTGGCGAATTTCGAACGAACATCCGAGGTGAAACTCGTCGAAACATATAAATAAATAATCCAATCCAATCGTAATTTCAATTGTGCAAAGAGATTTTTCTCTCGGATCGACAATTTTAAAAGAAATCATTAATTGAAACCGGATATACACTGCAAATTGAAATTGTTAAAGATCCACGCGTCACGAGAGAGAAGGAGAAGAAGAAAAAAAAAGAAAATAAATAAATTACGATTCGAATTCCCCCGCCAAAACTTTCACGAACCGATCCCTCCCATTGCCAGGTTGGTTCCAGCTGGTTCGCGGAAAAGGAAAAGTGGCGGCGTCGAGAGAAACGCTTCTTCTCTCTCTCTCTCTCTCTCTCTCGAAGATCCGAGGGAATCAGGAGAAACAGCGGCGATCCGATATGGAAACGATATATACAACAACGAGTTCGGGAGTGCGAGTAAGTGGAGGCACGATTCGTTACGACGAGCGTCGTACGTGGGTGCACGCGTGTGCGTCGAAGCTCGGGTTACGAATGTACCGGTGCACGCGGCGGGTACACGCCGCGTAATATATTGCCTGGTACGAGCGGTAATCTATAGGGTTTTAATAAATCTTATTCTTCGTATGAAATACGATAATAATAATTTATAACGTAAACTATAAGCTCACTGTAAAACCGCATGGCTGCTCCCCCCCCCCCCCGATCTCTTTCCCTCCTCTCGAGCTTTCGCGTTTCTTTCGCCTTCTTTCCTCCCTCCCCCTCCCCGCGAAACGCGCAGCCCTACGCGCTGCCTGCCTGCCTTGCCTGTCTTTCTTGCCTTGCCTTGCCTTGCCTGCCCACTACCTACGCGCGCGGGCTCGAGTTCGGCTCTCCCTCTCTCTCTCTCTCTCCCCCATCCACCCTCCTCCTCCGCCCCGTCTCGCGATCGCGAGAGCGCGGTGTTGCGTACGCTACATCGTGTACACGAGCGTACCGTCTTTAAATAAACTTTTATTTATACGACCAGTCGCCGAGATGAATTTGCGCGATTCCTATCGTACACCGGCCGGATATGCACGATGGATTCGAATCGCTTTCGTTCCCACCAAACGTATTCTCCCGAGTCATTGACCGTTCGTCGGATGAACGTTCGTACGCGAAAAATAAACAGCGGAGAAGAATCCGCCGTTTCTTCGCTCCGGAAAACGAGTCGTCCTCGAGCTTTTCCATTCGATCGATCTCGAAAGGAATCGTTCCCTCCCTCTTGGAGAGAGAGAGCAGCTCTCGATTGTTGCACGTGTTTCTACGCGACCGTCTAATTGGGAAAGAGAAGAGAAGAAGAAGAAGAAGAAGAGGAGGGGGAAAAGAAAAATGGAGAAAGAGAGAGAGAGAGAGAGAGAGATCGGTGGACCGATCGGACACGCGGAACGCCGCGGCTCACGGTTTCTGGATTTAGCACGGAGAGCCGCATACGGCATGCAGATTATACATAATATATTATTCGCGCGTATAATATGTAGAAGCGGAGAAGCAAAGAAATGTGCGCGGTACGTGTGGGGCGCATATGTGCTCGCACGCAGGAACTGGTGGCGTGCGTGTATCGCGCACATCGACACGCGCGCGCGTACGTATCCACACAAAGGCGAGTAGTCATAAATTTCAATAAAACACTCGGTGTGCGTAGAGAGACCGCGCGCGGCGGAGGAGCGAGGAGGAGAGGGAGACGGAGAGAGAGGGAGAGAGAGTACGTTCGACACGACTCATATACGTTCATTACGAATGCATACGAGCACGTTAGATTGTACGTTAGTGCCTTGTAATAAAATATTGTAATGGTGGCCTACTTCTGCACCACGCTGTAGTCGCCGTATAATATCTCCCGCGGCATTCTTACCACGGCGTTATTTATTCTACGCTGTGCACAATGGCGGCACCGTCGGCGGCGGCGGCGGCGGCGGTCTTCGTCCTCGTCGTCGTCTACGGGGTGCCGTGCGTTGCACTCGCCGCTTCCTCCTTCTTTCTCGCCCCCCTTTCTCTCTCTCTCTCTCTCTCTCTGTCTCCAGGCCTCTCGACTTTCGGGGGTGGCCGAAATTTCTCCAATTCTTTCTTTCACGTTCGTGAAAGAATGTTATTGTTGTTGTTAAGAAGAGGTGTTGTTATCGGAGGTGGACGATGAGGTTGGTTGAGGGGATTCTTCTCCTCGCCATTAGGCAAGGACGAGCGTGGATAGATAACGACACGGGGGCGAGATTTATAAGCCCGTTCGATCGACAGATTTTTCACCGACGATAACGATCGCCGATACGCGGGGAAATCAGTTCCAATCGCGTTTGAAATTTTGGTTTTTTTTTTTTTTTCGGGGAGATCGGTGCGAAGGAGAGAAAATTGCGTACTCGTCGAGAGGAACACGATGAGGACATTCGAGGAATCGCGCGATTCAAGGCTGACGCGCGCCTACTTTCGGGACACCGCGTAGAAGGCATCGAGTAGGTGTCTTCGAGAGAAGAAGACGAGCGAATATTTTATTTGTATATCGTTACGATCATTATGTACACACGCTCATTGGCCTCGTCCCCCATCTTCGCGATTCGCCTCTTTCACTCCGATGTATAATATCACTCCGCGTAATATCATCGCGCTTCCAAATCCCACCAAAATCCCTGAAAAACAACAATCCTCCTGTTCAACCGACACGCTCGGCTCCGAATTTTTGGAGCGGAACGGTGAAATCGAGTCCTTAGCCGTGGCAGTGGCGCGCGGGAGGTCGTCGCGATTCCCCTCCTCGTTCGAATCAGCAGCTAGCATTTTGCGCGATAGATATCGACGAGTACGAACGATTCGTATCCTCGATTTCAGTACAGGATACAAGCTCGTCCCGAATCCATCCAATTTTCCGAACCGTCTCCCGCAAAAACTCCGCAAATTCGGATTATGTTTGCACGGAAAAAGTGCAAATCCCATTGTGAAACTATTGCATTACGAGCGCTTCCTCGAGATATTCAACGAGAAAAATCTAATTTTCATCCCGGTCAATCAGGCTTGATTTATTAGCTCCGAATGCTAATTTCATGGTTCTCCAACCTGGTGGTGGTTGCGCAACGAACATTGATTCTCGTAACGCTCTTTAACAATTTATTTCCCGCGTTTCGTCAAGAATTTCGATTTCCACGATTCTTGACAATGAAGGAAAATCCACGAAATTATCATCCATTTCCGATAATTTATATTACGAAGCAAAAAAAGGTTGATTTACCTTTGGCAGGGAACGAAAAGAAAAGAAAAGAAGAAAAAAAAAGGTTTCCCAATCCAATGGCCGCGGCGTTCGCTCCACCTCGAGGGACAAGAAGGGAGGGAGGAGGGAGGGGGAAGGAAGGATTAATCGAAATTCCTTTCCTCTTACTCGGTTTCGATTCTGAAGGAAAGCGGCGCGCGTGGACCTCGAGTGGACTCTCTCTGTCAACTGAGAGTTTAAACGTTGCAAAGTTTGTCAAACGGAGAGAGGAGGCGTGTACGACACGAAGAGACGAAGAGGCGTGCTCTTTTCCGTGCTCTCTCTCTCTCTCTCTCTCTCTCTCTCTCTCTCTCTCTCTCTCTCTCTCTCCTCTTCTTCTTCTCTCCTCTTTATTCGACGTGGACGATTTTTCAAATGCGCGAGTTATACGTTTCTTCTCTTTCCGTTTCTTCCCTCGATGAGAAGAAGAGATGATAGATTGATAGATGTCGCGGAGGGGAGGGGAGGGGAGAGAAAAAAGGAAAAAAGAGGAAAGACGCGCGTCTATTTATAAATTTCGTTACGCAACCGACGGTTATATTTGAACATCTGTGTAAAAAAAGAAAGAGAACGACGAGTCGTGCTAATATATATGTATAAACTTTTAGGTGGAAAAAAGTGGATACAAAGTTCTTCTTGGTATCTCTCTCTCTCTCTCTCTATATATATATATATCAAATCATCGAATAGTTCTTCCCACGAAATCAAAAAATTTCACGAATACCAATATAATCGTGAAAAAAATAAATAAAAGCTTCGAATCTCATCGATTCGAAAATTCTTCTTCCTCCAATCGCCAAGCCTCCATCGAAACTAACGCCTACGATTGTCCTGCCCTACCCTGTGGTGGTGGTGGTGATGGTGGTGGTGGTGGTGGTGTCGGAATACGCGTGGCCTCGTTCACTTTTATTAACGCGTATTACGTACGGGCCATTTTCAAATCCTGCGTAAACAGAAATTCTCATTGGCATTAAAATGCAAATTTCCCGGGAATTACTCGATCAATTATAAAATCCGGAAAAGAACCGGAGGGGGGAGGGGGAGGGACTCGCGCGCGCGCGCGCGCGCGCGTTTCCGCGCATTCATGAAATAAAAGATCCGTTATGAAATGTATAAAAATTTTAATGAAAATCAATATCGCTTTGAACACGAGTGGGCCGACCGACTCTCGCTGGCCGGCCAGAAAACGCATAAAAACACGCGATCCGCGCGTGTAATGCGTTAACGGGCATGCGAAGCCTGGGCTTAATCCACTGGGACGGAATTTTATTTTACTTTAATATGTAAAATACATAAAAACCGGGACGATTTTTCGTTTCGTTTCCGGTTTGTTTTCTCGCCGCGTACGAAGAGAGAGAGAGAGAGAGAGAGAGAGAGAGAGAGAGAGAGAGAGAGAGAGAGAGAGAGAGAAGAGGAGTTGCGCGTTATTCCCTCCGCCGCGAGGATCATTTTTACACTCGCCTGGTGTATTTACGACGAAGAGATCTCCCACCACCATCAAGAGATCTCCTCGCCGGGCAAAATTATTTACGACCCCGTCCCTGAGTGGACGTCCGTAATTGGCCCTAAAATCCTTTGGCAGCTGCCTTCTTTCAAAACGGTAGACGGTTTCGCCGATCGTAACTCATCTTTCCACTTTCCACGCGTGTTTCTCGAGCGTGGCGCGCGGTATTTTCGGTACCCCTTTGTTTATCGCAACAGTACCGAAAGATGGGCGATCTGTTGCGTTTCGGGGCTGGGGAGGGGAGAGGCGGGCATCGACGATGTGGATATGGATGTTCGATCTTTCGATCAACGTTTCTCTTTCTCTCGTTTTTAAGAAGAAGTTGTTGTTGTTGTTATCCTTGAATATAAATATAATTTGCAAGCGGAATATTGATATTTGTTCTCTCGTTTTATTATTCGTATTATTATCGAGTAATTGTACATATAGTCTGGATTTTTTAAAACTTCGGTTCGTTCGTCCTCGTCGTCTTCTCTGTTCTCTTTTCTCTTTTTTTTTTTTTTAGGATTCCTTTTAAGACGAGAGATTTTTCGGAGGGAGAAGAATAAGGATACGGTTATTAATGCTTTTTAATTTTGCCCTTCCCCCCCCCCTTCCCCCCTATCCGCTCCTGAAACGTTTCATAAACGAATTAAACGAGCCAACAGTCGAAAAATCGTTTAAAAAAAATAAAGATATTTCAATGTTACATTTTTACGTGGGTTGGTAACGCATTTTTCCGTTAAATATGAAACTATACCATTTTGTTCCAGCATCGAATTTAAACTTCAATTCAAACATTTATATATATATTTACATCTCGTAATACGCACGCGTTTCTTCTGCTCTTCCGTATGAATATGTATCGTTATATCGTACATAATAAATCGTATGTAAATTGCATTCTCTTTTTCTCTCTCTCTCTCCTACCCGTACGCTCCTACGTCGTGTGCACAACTACGTTTTTCACGTACGACGACCCTGCGCTAAACGAATACGTATCCTCGAACGAAGAACTGTCGACTCTGATACTAGTTTCACAGGATACAGGATAAAATTATAATAAAACGGGCACACAAGTTTGCAAAGAGATCGAGAAGAGAGATTTCGCGAATCGAGAAGTTCTCCAGATCGATTTTATTAAGGCGAAAAACTTTGCGTGCAATATCTCTGTGTGCGCGCAACAATACCCTCCCCCTCCCCTTTCACCATTCCAAACCAATATGGACGCTTATCTGGCCAGGTGATTCCCGCGAATTCAACTTGAAAACGAGTATCAGATAAAATGTATCGCGCGTACAATCGAATCGGTTTCATTCAAAGCTCGTTTATCTCATCCCGCCTGCCCCTCGCTCTCCAAAAATTACCTCCAAAAAATCGAGTCTCCACTCCCCACCACTTCTTGACCTCTCCCTCCTTTCATCTCTCATTTCCATCGTCTCGTTTCCCTTCCCACATCCCTAAAAGATAAAGAAATAACACTATTATCATCGCGTTATATATGATAAACGCAAAGTGTCGTCCAAGACATTCGAGAACTTCCGTCGTTCAATTTTTGCCCCATCCGCGCAAAAATGCAACGCATAAACGCATTCTGAGGCGGAGTGGAGAGAGAGAGAGAGAGAGAGAGAGAGAGAGAGAGATGAAAATCGGCGGGCGGAGAGAGAGAAGGAAGGAAGGAAGGAAGGAAGGAAGAGCAGGGAGAATGGTTGAAAGAAATTCGCGGCGAAAAGCGTACGCGGCTGGCACGCTTTGCCAGTAATTTCGTATTAAGGCCGGCGTGACGTGTGCCTCGTCGGAAAGGCCGGGGGAGTATTTGCGAGGGCAATGCACTCTGGAATGCACGAGTCGACCAGCCGGCGGTATACGACGTAATATTATATATTTTATCGCTTTATTTGTTCTAACTTCTCCCCCACCCCCTCGCAGCCCCCCTCGCCGTTCACGCACCGTCGTGTCCTTCTCGCGTTGCGACGAACCAAGCGCGCTTCGTTCGACCGCGTGGCGTGTAACGCGCCTTTCTTTCATACCACTCTCTTTCTCTCTCTCTCTCTCTCTCTCTCTCTCTCTCTCTCTCTCTCCTGTCTTTCCTCCATTCTCCTCTCTCTTTTTTCCCTCGTCTTGTCGCATGTATATATATACATATTTTCTTCTTCTTGCGCAAAAGAGAAAAAAGAAGAGAAAAGAAGAGAGAGAAATTGCGTGCTCGATTTCGACACGAGGCGACACAAGGTATCGTCAGCTTGTTATTGACCGGACGGTACACGCACGATAACGCGCGCGATATTTTTATAGACCCACGGGGTTACGTGCAATAATAAATATCGTGACGCGAGATTAAATAATAAATCTCGGCGAGAGATAGCGTCGCGTACCGATCCTAACCGACCGCCGCTCTACCCACCGGAATCGTCGATCGTCGACGCCGGGGCTCGACCTTCGTCGCGCGCGAAATATACGATATTGGGTGGGGATGGGTGGAAAATCCGGCTAGGTCAGTGTCGGAGAAGAGACAAGTGTATACACACACAAACACACACACACACACACATATATACAAATATAAATGCCGCTCGTCTCGAAATTCTACTCGAGGCGGATTCCCTTTCGTCACTCGATCGGTTAACCGAGGAATATATATATATATATATTATTTAAAACTCGGTCGGTAAAAAAAACTCGAACGAGAAGGCGAGGAGAGATCGGTCGGTCATTATGTTTTTTAACGTCCGTTTCGCCGATCGGATCGAGTAGTAGTAATAGTAGTAGTAGCAGCGGTGGTGGTGGTAATTTTTTTCGGGCTCAACGCCCGGACTGGAAAATGACACGTACCCGGGGAAATTGGAAACAACCGGCTTGTTCCGAAAACGCCAAGCCGAAAAATCGTGGCCGCGGATGATGGTGGAGGCGGCCGCCGCGTCCCTAGCCTCGCCCGGGGTGAGGGCGAATGCTAAAAAGCCGGAGCTGAATAAATAAACAGTTTTTAATTGCGGCCCGCTGCTGCCCGGTAAAAACAATAATTATTGGCTTGCCGTGGCAACGTATCCGCGTGTTACGTCCTCCCCTCCCCTCCCCTCCCCTCCCCCCCTCGAACGCGATGCGACGCTCGCTCGCTCGCTCGCCCGCGCCCCCTCCTCTCCTCTTCTTCCTTTCGAGGCGCTCTGGCGAGGAGACCTGTCGTTCCGGCATTCCACCGGCGACGCTAATTACCCGAAAACGCTTTCCCAAAGAAACTCTCCGCCGATTCACTGCCCTCTCCTAGCTGTTAGTTGCCCCTCGCCCCCTCTACCAAGGCTCGGCCGAGAGTTGTTGTTCGTCGATAAACGGAGAAAAAAGAGTCGCATCGGGGAAAGGATCGTTGTTTAGTTTTGGAAAATTGTTATTTCGAGTGTGTCGGTGTAACTGGCGTACATACGGTGATAGGATTCCTCCTCATTTAATTTCCCTCCGTTCTAATTCTTCGATAGAGGTGAAAAATTGGAAAAATTCTTCGTGTTCGGAAAGAAAGTCGGAAAGTTTCCGGGATTATCCGGGAGGATCGAAGATACGAAGATGGAGGAGGTTGAACTACGCTAGGACAGGAATTGACGAATATGTTTTATATATGTAATTTAGATTTTTCGTTGGAAATTCACAATTTTCGAGTGCAAGATTCGTCAGAAAATAGGCGATTTCATAGGCAAGAACAACATTATCAGACGCTTTTCGATTCTAAGAAGGGAGAACATTTTGAGAGAGAACGTTTTTTACGTTTTATAATAACAATCACGATCCGATAATAAGGATATATCAATGGATCAATCGTTCGAAAACTTTGGAAAACCCGAGCAATTTCCATTGTCATCGAACCCAAGTCCCCTTCCTAAACGATATCCCTTATTTCCCGCCTCTTCCCACGAACGCGAGATAAACCAGGCGAAAAAACCAGGGAGACGCACCTGCACATCCGTGAGCACACCAGCCGGTCGATCACGGTCGAGGCCTCCCTCTCCCTTCTTACCCCTCGTATCATTTTTGTTTCTGTATTCCTCGGCTGTTTTCTCGCCGGAAGGAAGCAAGGAAAAGGGAGAGGAGGAGGAGGAGGGAGACTCGTTCGTTCCACGAACAAGAAAAGTAAACGATTTATCCGTCTTCTTTGTAGCTTGCTTTTTCTCTCTCCCTCTCTCTCACCTCCTCCTCCTCCTCCTCCTCCTCCCCCCCCTTCTCCCCCGTCGAGGAGCGAGGCGCTCGCCCCATGCCCGCGTTCCCGCGGCATTTCGTACAACGGCCCGCTCTTCTCTAGCGCGGAGGAGGCGCGGGCACAGTAATAACCGGCGCCGAGCACAGACGAGCGGAGCTATAAATATCGTATAGTAAACACGAGAGAACAGATAAGGGAGAGCGTGAAAACTTCGGGTATAATAAAATACAGATAAGTCCCGCGAACAAATAGTCCTGACCGTAGAATTTTACCGGAGAGGGGGAGGAGAGAGAGAGAGAGAGAGGAGGAAAAAGAGGAATGCGGGACCGCAGGGGAGGGGGAGGGGGGGAGGGGGCGGGAAGCGCAGCCGGGAGGGAATAATCGTGAAAATTACTTACGGGCGGAACAACTTCTTCTATGCACGCGGAAGAAGAAAGGTTCGAGGGTGGTGAGGAGGAGATGGCGCGATATCCTCCCTCCTTTCCCTTTTTAGCTTAGACTTTTAATTATTTCTCAACTCTTCCGTTTTATCCCGGACATTCCGAATTATACTCGTTCGGAGTAAATTTTCCGGATAAATTCTCCCCCATTCGCCATTCTCTCGATTTCGATTATTCGCGACGCGCAACGACGATATCCGTTGTTTTTCTCTTCGTAGGCTCGTATAGTAGGATCGATACGTTGTCGAGAGTCGAGTGTCTTCTTCGATGATTGATATTGAACGACCTTGAAATCCGTGCTCGAACGCATAGTTTCGAAAGTTTTTTTTTTTTTTTTTTTTTTTTATAAGCGAAATATCGATTATGCGTGAAGAAGAAGAAAGTTGTTCGACATGACATTTTAAGCCAATCGGCAGATTGATCGTAAATATTGGATATAAATATTAAATAAATAAATAAATTGCGATAAAAAGAGAAAGAGCGATAGTGCTGTCACGTGTTTAAACGCAATATCCAATCTGAATATATATATATATATATATATACAAACACACGCACAGTCTATAAACATAAGATTCGTCGAAGAAATAAAACAAGGACAAACTGGAAATATTGAATTTACCAGAATTAAATATCCACGCTTTTTAAGCTAGACACAACATCGCGAGAAAAAAAATTTCGGTTGGTACAACTTCAACTTCAAAGGTTTCAAAGGGATAGAACGTAATAAATTCCTTGTCGTTAGACGAACACCTTCGATTTTTAATTGTTTCGAATTTTTAAAAATAAACAACGTATATTCGTGTAACATATCTCGTGTAGGAAAAAACACGTTTGTATCGAGAAACTGTAACAATCGTAAAATCAAACGTCAAATCCATTAATTACCCGTCGAACGCGATTCCTGACCGAATCTCGGCGAGAACGAAACGAAACGGACGAGGAGGAAAGAACAAGGGCCTAGGAAGGGAGAAGGAGAGGGGAGGGAGGAAGGGGTGGAGGAGTAGAACGGAGAGCTACGATTAACGCCGAGCCGTTTTCTTGCGCTCGCTCGGCCAGAGCGATGTTTGTTCTGGGAAATGCAATCACGCTGTCATATAAAATATAACTTGCTTCCTTTTCCTCCCCGTCTCCGTCTCCCTCTTCCTCTCTCTCTCTCTCTCTCTGCCTTTCTACGGCACGCCTCTCGATTTCCACGGTAATCGTGGAACACTGACATTAGGCCTCGCCGTGGTTCGCGGATTATGCGAAAACTACAGGCCATTTCCGTTTTTTCCGATTGCCCTCTCCTTCCAAGAAAACGTGGCCAACCTCTCTCTCTCTCTCTCTCTCTCTATCTCCTTTCATTCTCTCCCCTCTTGCACTCTTCCACTTTTCCTCATTGTTCCCTCCCCTCCCCTCCCCCCTCGAGATACACCACGACCGTTTCCGCTTTCTCGATCGCCGTACGCACTGTCCCGTACCCGGCTCCATAATTCCTCCACCTCTCTCGCACCGCTTTCTGCCCATGCGTGCATACACCTGTTCCCAAGAGCGGTGGAAAAGATTCGAGGCATTCGTGGACGAATTTCAGGAGAGGAAACGGTAATATGAAAAGAAATATATTATATTGAAATTGTTTGTATATAATAATATTATTATTGATTCTACGCGCGACGCAGATTCTAAATCCACCACACCCACGTTATGAGGTAATACGATAATTACGAGATATATATATATATATAAAATAAAATAAAATTTACATATATGCATATTCCTTCGGTATTAATCTATACCCGTGTGTGCGTGTGTATATCATTTATCTGCTGATATACGCAAAAGTCAAAGTCATTTTTATTCATATAAATCTTCTTTTGCGTGCAAATTCCTACGAGAATTTTCTACGATATCGCGATTAATCGTTATATCGAAACGTTATATATTTAATTTTTGATTTTTAAACGTATACCGTATCATCCTGTTTCACCGTCATTTATTCCTTTTTTCCTTCGCAACTCTATTCCTCGATACAAAAGGAAAAAGAATTTGGCGGCGTGTAATCTCGGTGAATTGGCACGCGGAAAACTGAGACCGCCCAACGATAAAAATCGCGATCGCGCGAGCTCGCGTGAGAACGGCCCGTTGATTTTTCCCGCGTTTTGTTCCAAGTTTAGTTCGTTTAAAATTTTTAACGGTCTCGTGCCCGTTTCCATCCACGTGTCGGGGAGTCGTTTCGTGACGGGAGTTGACCACGCGTCGTTGGCCGAAACGATGATACACAGCGTCGATTAATAATAAACGCCTATTGCTCGCTCTTCCTTCGAATCCGGCCGAGTATATATATAATATTCGCACCGATTGAATCTCCTTGGTTAAAACGATTTCGCGGTTGAAACACATTGTGTGTCGCGTCCGTTTCACGCGAGAAGAGAGAGGGAGAGAGAGAGAGAGAGAGCCGGCTGCGAGGCAGGAAGGTAGGAAGAAAGGGAGAGAGAAACGAAACCAGGCGGTGGGGCTCTGACCGAAGAGAAACATATTTCTTTATTATTACTCCCACCAAGCTTATTTTTCTTACCCACCGAGTTGGATTCCAGATGGTTGCCTCGCCTCCTTTCCCCTCCCCACCCTTCCTTCCACCTTTCTCCCGCTCCCTCCCTCCTCTTTATCTCCTCGCCTTCTTAGACAAGAAAAACTTAACCCCGAACTCGTCGTTCCCTTTTTGTACGCGCGCACTCTACTGCCGGGAGGCGAGATCCCACCCGAGACCGCTAGTCAAGGAAGAGACACGAGACCTGGGAACAAGGACGAACAGATAGGCGGCGAAGGGGGAAACGAGAGTGGACGAATGGAAGAGAGAGAGAGAGAGAGAGAAATAGGTAACGGACGTAGGTACTACTACTCGTGCAACGGATACGAGCAGGACGAGAGGAACAACGCAAGAAAAACGCGTCGTGTCCGAGCTTGCCCGACCTCTGCGTGTTTTGTCATTCTTCTTTTCGTCAAAATTCGATGTATTCGCGCACGAATCCACGTTTCTTTGTCCCATACCCGGCCGAAATAGAGACGTTCGAGAGATGCACACGTGCGGCGCACGTCGCATCGTCACGCGACCTCGGTTTGAATTCCAGCCAATCCTCAGCCCCCTATCGTTCTATTCGGGAGCCAATCATATTTGCGAGTTTTCGATGAATCGAATTACAGTGGTGCCACGATAGCATTAGACGCAATGTCGTTTCCGTTTGCCCGGCCAACTGTTGTGCACTTTTGTTCGCGTAATATCGTCTTTTCACGTTTCACTCGGATTTCTTGTTTCTCGTCGACGAGTGAGCGTAACCGAAAAAGTAACGTATTCTTCCTGCAAACATCCTATCCATCGAAACTACACTACACTACGCTACACATACCAGGTAAACCTCGCGTAACACGAAAGTTAGGTTATGGAAGAATGTCGCGTTGTAAAAGCGTATACACGACGAGGTTAATTAATTTATCGGTAAGAAAGCGGTTATATATATTGTTATATATAATAATAATAACGCGTCGGATAATCGTATCGATTATCGAATTGAAATAAATTCACTACAGTTCACAATCCTTCTCGTTCTAATCTTCGGAGAGAAATTGTTATTCCCTTCCGAAACTTGGTGCTTGGTCGAAAAATTTACAAAATCGTATCGATAACGGTAATTAATCAATTCCAATTTCTAATCTCTACGAATCTTTGCACGATACGAGATAACCGTTTTCCACGATAAATTCCAATCGCTAGGCACTTGACTTTCGCAGCGAACGACTTTCGATAAATCGAACGAACCCCGTATTCCTTTCCTCTCCCTTCCTCGATTTAGTTAATTTTTGTACACGTCCCGTATGTACACGTACAAGACCGAGGAGAAGAAGGAAACTTTCTCGAGCAACTGTACCCTGGCGTCGGACTGCCGGTTCGGCTGTTATTATTTGTATATTATAATTTAGATACAATTATATCTGTCTCTCCGTCGCGCTCTCCGCCCGCCCGATATCCTCGTCCTTCTCGCCCGTTTCCTCCCTCTCCCTCTCCCCTCCCCTCCCTCCTCTTCCTCTCCACCGTCTCGCTCCTCGTCCCACCGTCCGTGGAACACGACACGAAACATCGAGCGAAGACCTAAGAGAAAGGGAAAGATACGGGAGAACTCGGCGAGATTCGATATACGTGTATATACATATATATATATATATGTATATACACGTACAGGCTCGCGTTTATGCGTGCGTATAAAAGAAACGGAAGACTCGGTGCGAGGGAGACGGATATACTCGCATCACGGTGGTGGGAATACGCTAGCCGCGGAACGAGTAGGACGGAGTAGAAAATTGTGCGGCGAGGGAGGGAGAGAGTGAGAGTGAGAGAGAAAGAGAGAGAGAGAGAGAAGAAGAAAAGGGACGGGAAGGTATAATAAAGGCCACAAGGAAGGGCGAGGGGAGTGTTTGGAATCGCGTTGCGTAGTGGTGGTGGAGAGTTTCGAGCGAAGGTGTTCGTGGATGCCGCGCGAGCGAGTCGTGGAACGGTGTGTGGGGCGGGGGAGAGACAGGTGAAGGAGGAGAAGAAGCAAGCCGGTGGTCGCAAAAGCGCGGAGGCGATGGTGGAGATGGTGGTGGTGGTGGTGGTGGTATGCCAGCGGGGGTGGAGGAGGAGGAGGAGGTGCGGTCGTTGGCGGCGGCGGCGAGGGTGCGAGCAAGACCGAGATAGCAATAAAATATATTACCGGAGAAAAATGATGGCACTGCGAGACAAAGAGGGCCGATGGCATTAGCCGCGCGGCAGCCTCGAGGAATTCCACCGGCGTTATTTCGTTGCGTTACCTGCAACCTGACTTACCTGCGCCTTCCTTATATCTTCCACAGATATTCCTTTGAGGCGTTCCACCTGTCTCCACCAGCCCTTTTCATCCTCCCCTTCGGCTTCCAACCCCTCGTTCGACAACTACTCCTCGACCTCTATACTCCTCTCATATCTCGGCCACCACCACCACCACCACCACCACCATCACCACCACCGCCGCCGCCGCCGCCGTTTTCCTTCTTCGATAATTCTCGATAACGAACGCCTCCGAATTAATTATTAATTATCGTTGCCGTATCGTGAAAAATTCTCGCTTCGAACTCGTATTCTCCGGTACGTGTGTATTACGCGTAGTAACTTTTTATTTGCCGTGAAAGAGGAGGAGGAGAAGAGAGGTGGGGAAGAAGGTTTCTTGGAAAAAGATACGCAGTAACGAAACACTGCCGGTTTACGGAGAGAAGAGAAAAGGGGAAATGTTGGTCTACGGGGTGACGAGAGGGGAGACGAAGGTTTCGAAAGAGGATGGAGCGAGAGAGAGAGAGAGGGCGAGGATCGAGTGGGGGCGGCGGTGAAGGAGGAGGGGGGAGGGGCGAGGGCGTTTTGTAATTTCTATAATTTAAACTCCGCGGCAGCTGGCGTGGCTCGTAATTGCTCTAACCCGGAGGAACGCGTGAGCCTGCGTGTTTACTTTTAATTCTTTCTGCTAGCGGGCATAGCCGCTACCGCCGCGCCTCTCTATATATCCTACCGCTTCCATCGAGAATGAAATCTCTGATTCTCGAGGTGAAAATTCCTTTACGAACCAAACTTGATCCCCGCCGAATTCGTCGAAAATTCGTCGTTCCGTTCTTCTTTGCTGGAATCAGAAATAAAACGTGATAACCGTGGGATATCCCGTCCCTCACGGATTTTCGTCGTCTCGGTTCCTTCTTCTGCTTCCGTCGCGTCGCGTCGCCTTGGCTATGCCTCCTCTCGCCTCGTCTCGTCTCGTCTCGTCTCGTCTCGTCTCGTCTCGTCTCGGCTCGGCTCGTCTCGTCTCGGCTCGCCTCGCCTCGCTTCGTTTCTCCGACTCGTTGAAAAATCGTCCGTCGTAAACGGGAACAGCGGTTTTATTGTTCCACTGCAGACAATGCCCGGGAATATTATAAAAACTTTCCGACGGAATATATTAATGTTAACTCATCGCTTTACCGTTAGGCAAACTTTTCGGTCGAGCAAGCTTCTGCGTCTTTGTGTCTCTGTCTCCTTCTCGCTTTCCTCTCTCTCGCTTCCTACTCGTCGATCCTCCTCCTCCACCTTCTCCTTCTCCCTCCACTCTCGTTCCATTTCGCGACTTTAAATCACCGCGATCCCCCCGCTGCAGCAACATCGTTGTCGATCGCGGGATATAATTCATCCAGGGCGACGAGCAGAATTCCGCGACCAAAAAATTTTTCCTCCCCCTTCGGGAGGAAACTTTTCCTTTTCCTTTTTCTTTCTTCTACTCTTCTTACCACTTCTCGCCTCCTTCGAGGATATTCCCCCATATTTTAGCGAGTTTCGTCGATCCACCATCAACAACCAACCACCCGCGGGCTCGAGCCGCCCAACGTTTCGGGGGCGCGCGCCCGAGAAGCGGAACGACTCGACACCGGCCACGACTCGACGATAAACTTTAATGTATTCCAAATTATTAAAATATATTCGTGGCGTAGATATTTTAACGAGCCTCGTCGCGCTAGCGTCGCGGTGCCAACCGAACAAATTATACTTATAACGACTTATTTAAATTTATATCGCGCGTAAATCTATCTTCCCCGCCCACACCGCTAACCGAGCAGCAACGGCGGTTCAAGAGAACGAGGAGGAGGAGGAGGAGGAGGAGGAGGAGGAGGAAACTTGGCCGTCCGTAATTCCACCTGAAATCTTTCGGAATTGTCTCGCACGGCCGCTCTCCTCTCTTCCTACCTTTCTTCCTCCAACAGAGAGGAACAAACTCGTCGGACGTATCCCGTTTATCGCGCGTCCAAACCTCGTTGCTCGTTGGACAGAGACAGAGAGAGAGAGAGAGAGAGAGAGAGAGAGAGAGAAGCGGATCTCCTCCGCGCCGCGTAGATATTTCCACGATCGGGCGATGATTTAGGTAGGTAATTATATTCGGTACCGCGAAGTGGGATTGCTCGCGCGGCAAACAATTAATTGCGAACGAATAGGAAGGGGGCTCGGAATATTACCGTGCTTATTTTTCATCCGGCCTCCACGGGCGCGCATTTCGCGCCTGTTTTTAATATTACACCGCGCGGTGGCGAATGTTTTAACCTCCACCACCTACCTCCACCCATACCAGGCTACTTTCGGGAAGCGGTGGTATCGCGTCCGTAACGAATTTACGATATTAATTTGGCGTGCCGCCTTGGCGATTTATTATCTACGCGGTGGTGGCGGAGGCGGAGGTTTCCATCGGAGGGAATGGAAAATACAAAAAGAGAGGGGGGAGGGGGCAAAAATACAGATAGAGAGAGGGGCGATTTAGTTGGGAGCACGGAGATTCGAGGTGGGGGTGACGAGGGATGAGCGGCAGCTTGGGCGGCAAAGGAGAGGGCGCGAGAAGAGGGTTAAACCTCGAGGGAGAGCCGCGACAATTCGCAACCGGCGCCGCGCACGACGATATACCGAAAATATATATATATACATATATATATGTGTGTATATATTATACATATGTATGTATATATATATATATATACGAGCTATGGCGATAAAACGATAATTCTATAATTTATTCCTTCCGCGCGCGTGTGTGTGTGTGTGTGTGTGTGTGGAGCGCGAACGTGTGGCTCGAGATCGATGTGTGTGTGTGTGTATATGGCTCGTATACGGGCCGCACAGTTGGCGTTAATATATCATCGGACGCATCTGCCCCCAACGACGCGTTTCAATATGTTGTACGAGTGTATAACCGTTTCTATAGAAATATTCTCGCGCGCATGGATATAAATACACCGGACCGACCCTGCCGCGCCACTCTCTTCCAGCCTTCGCTTCTTCTTCTTCTTCTTCTTCTTCCTTCTTTCTTGTTTCTTCTCGGTAGGTTTCTCGAACTTATTCGAGAGGCGAGTGTGACAATTGGTGGCGATGGGATGACGCGGAGCCTTTTTCACGGCCGCCTCGACGATATCTTCTTATCTTATATTTTGCTAAGTTTTGTTAAATTTTCGACTCTGAAATTCTTCGATTCGAATTTTTCTCCGATTATTTGGGAGAAATAAGCGTAACGGGATCGTAACATTTTGCAAAAGGACGATGGTTTTCGACGAAGAAAATTCGACAACGAAGAAGCGCAGCGGTTTAAAACAGACTCGATTCGTTCCTTCGAAGAGAGAAGGCCAAGCAAGAGCCGTCTTCTTTTTCTCGTTCCTTCATCCTGGTAGACGCAATTTTGTATCGACCATTAGCGCCGCGACCGGGGTGCTGGTGCACGGCTTGATGGAAATTTATGACAGTCACTTGATTGGGTTCAACGTTCCCCGTATTTCATCCTTCCAAACCGTCCTTCCCTCGATTTCTTTTGCCCCGCGGATTCCAAGGCCCTAACGACCTATGCGACGACGATTAAAACGCGTACCTACTCGCTCGACCGTGTATTGGATATCAACCGCGACCGTTGCCATAAATTCCAGAAAAACGATCGATTCTAACCGCGAGCCTGTTGTTTTGGAAAGAATTTCGAAGAAAAAAAAAAAAAAAAAAAAAACGCGGCCGAATCGTCACGTTCAGGAAAAGCTATCTACGGGGAAACCAGAAGTTGACCAACGTCGAAAAATTTTTTAGGATTACCGAGCGAACGATTAACGATTGACCGGCCGGCCACTGTTCGATCGAACATATTTCGTTCGAACATTGCCTGGACGACCGCTGTTACCGAAACAGGCGGGAACAACGGTGTGCGTGATAACGAGAAAAAGAACGGAGGATTGGGCGGGCGAGGGGAGGCAAGGAAAGGAATAATAGAAGCGTGGAAATTGCCCCTCGAAGAGTGTTGGCCGCGCGTTGATTTACGCGCGTGCACGCGTCACCCAACTTTTTTACAATTATTATTTTTTTCCACGTATATTTTTCCTCGCGCCCCCGTATTACCGGTCGTAAATTTCATCCGCTCCCGAAATTGGCCCGCGGGCGGCGGCCGCCCCGCTCGCTCCACCCCGCGGAGGCAGGGTGCAGCAGGGGTTAATTCTAATAGGCGATGCGCGCAGACAGAGTCGTCGAACCTTTTCGATCGCGGATCACGAGTAGAACTCGTTTCTCAATTTTTCCCCAATTTTTCCAATTTCGAACGTTCGTTCGATGCGAAACGCGGGCGAAAAATGATCGGAATCGGAAAACTTCGACAAAACTTGAGATATCGCGGTCTTTAGAAAAACATGGAGCTGGCCTCGAAGCATAAACGAAAGAAGGGGAGGGGCAAAATCAAGCAGAAGCAGAGAGCAAGCAGTCCCTTGGACTACGTGTCGACTAAGGCCGTCCGTCGGTCCATTTCTTCACCCGTTAATGGAAACGTCGTTACTACGGTATTGGGTCGAATTAGCCGATCGAACGATTAATTCTCTGACGATTTCATTTAATTAAACTCCCTTTGCCGGACGTCGGAATTAAACGACGTTAAATTATCAGCGGCGCTCTCTCTCTCTCTCTCTCTCTCTCTCTCTCTCTCTCTCTCGCCTCGAGATTACGTCGTCGCGCGAATTAACGACGACGTTTCTTCCTACCCTTTTCCCGATGGAGGAAAATTCACGAACGAGGCATTTCCTTCGTTCTCGCGGGTTATATAAATACCTAGGCCCCTTCTAACGTAACCCCTTTTCGGTTAATTATATTAACTCGATGATTCAATAGCTCTTCGTCGCGATCGTGTAACGCGGGAACATTTCGATTCGATTGTAAAATTTACTTATCCCACGATAAATCTTTCGCGCGATAAATTTTTCACGGGCGAAAAAATCTTCCGTCGAATCTTGATCTCTGAAAAAAAAAAAAAAAAAAAAAACTTCAACCGTTCTGTCAGAATCGTCATAATCGTATATCGCTCGAGTGGTTGCTCGTCGTTGCTCGTCGATATTCGGCAACGTTCGTCACCGTTCGTCGATACTCGGCCACGTTCGCGAGCCACGATCGAGCAAAGGGTGAATATATACGTGTATCGGAAGCGAGATCGACGCGTCGATAGAGAGGGTCGAATATCGGTCGATTGGCGAGGGGTGGAGGGGGGAGGGGTTGATGCGTGGGAGGGTGGCCATAGCCACGGCCGAGAGCCTACGAACGGAATGTTCCTGGGATCGAAATGAAAACGCGGCCGGGCAAGCATCCATAAAAACCCTTTCGCCCCCGGCAATTAGCAATAAAGTTTTCATCGTTTAATAAAGGTCGGCACAAATAAATGGGACGATAAAAAATCGACATACAATACGCGGCGCGAGAGGCCGCGAGAGCGCCTGCACTCTCCCATAGAGGAACGCGACAGAGACATATAATTCTCGGATGTACGTGCAGAGACTGTATCCCGTGAATGCGCAACCGTACCCGCCAGATTTCCCGCGTCCGTTTTATTGTACCCGCTCCGGCTTTACGAGATCGACGTTTTATTTCGTTTATCGTATATAAAAAATATATACGTATATATAAATGCGTGCGTGTGAATTTTCCACAGCATCGATGGGAACAGCATCGCTCTTCGGCCGGGAGCAAAATCGATGCGACGTAATCTTCTCGCTCTAGATTACGGGAGGGGGATCCCGTGAATCGGCGTCGATTTATATCGCGTCGCTCGTCCCAACGATTCGTTCGAAGTTATCGTCGCTCTCTCTCTCCCCCCTCCCTCCCCCCTCCCCCGTTGCTTCGTTACTTTTGCCATTCTACGAAAAATTATTACGATCGTTTTGTTACGATCGTATCAACCTCAACGTTAGTGGAGGAAGATATCCGATAACGAGTCCAGTCATTCGCAAGTCTAGTCTAATAGACGTTCTGTTTTTCAATTACAAAAATTCATCGTCAATTACTTTCTCTCCCTCCCCCTTCTTTCCGCTCAATCGGTCAATATTAATACGGAACGCGATCGACAAACAAATCCGTGTAAACAAAAGGCACTGGATTTTCGATCCAGGATCGAAAAGAAGAAAACGGATAGATTTCGCGTTACGTTTCGTATGAAGAACGATCGGATCGGATCGCCGAGAACGGATCGTTCTCGACAAATGAAAGAGAAGAAGAGTAGTCGAACGTCGAACGGTTTAACGAGACGTGGAAAGAGAGAGAGAGAGAGAGAGAGAGAGAGGAGAAATGTCGAGCAACGTGAAAGAGGGAAAGCTCGGATGAAGGAGCGGTGGAGGAGGAGGAGGAGGAGGAGGAGGAGGAACGTGGTGATATTGCACCCGAGGCAAGGTAGAATGCGCGTGCGTCCGTGCGTGGATCCGCGCGCGGCCACGGCCGAGGAACAGAGGGACGAAGCGCGAGGAAGCGTGAATGGAAGAGCCGCGGGCCACGCTGGGAGTGAAAGCCGGAAAAATATGTCATCGTTTCATCGACAGTCATCACAAAGAACCGAACGAGCGTACCAACCGTGTACACGAGAACCCGACGCTCAAACGGACGGGCGAATCGGGGAGAGGAGCGGAGACACGATCCGTGACAACCGCGTGCATATCGCGTGCACGTCCGCGTGTGCGTGTAGACGCGCGTAGACGCGGTATAAGCCTCCCCTTCCCCCCATTTCTTGCGCCGCGCACCACCCTACCCTCCTCTCCTCTTCTGCTGCTTATCCATCTCCGTCTCCGCTCTCTCTCTCTCTCTCTCTCTTTCTCCTCCATCCTCTGCATCTCTCCGTCGATGCAGTCATTGTGCGCTGCTCATCCCGGTGTATTGTCATTCGAAACAATGATTTCATAAAAATACACGTGAATATGGCTGGCTGGCTGGCTGACTGTGGCTGGCTGGCTGGCTGGTTGGTTGGTTGGTTGGTTGGTTGGTTGGTTGGTTGGTTGGTTGGTTGGCTTGCGTGCGTGCGTGCGTGCGTATACAGCAATGCGCCGGCGGCGGCGGAGAAGGAACCCACGGGATAACGCGAGAGAGGAAGCCAAGAAGAATACCACCCGATCGAGGAGCGGCCGATTTACGAGGAAAATATTCGCCCCTATTCTCGCGGAAACGAGAAAAGAGAAACGAAGTTGGAAGAAGGAGAGACGCGTGGCGAAGAAATTTTTTTTTTCTCTCTTAATTTCAAACTTCTCCTCTATCGATGATTTTTTCTTTCTCTCTCTCTCTCTCTCTCTCTCTCTCTCTCTCTCTCTCTCTCTCTCTCTCTCTACTGCGAACTACGAACTAGTTTCGAATCGAGAAAGGGGGAGGGGAGAGGAGAATCTTGGCACGAGATGTCGGCGCGTCGATTATTATTCGATCGTTTCGCCCGAAAACACCGTGTACGCATTTTCAACGATACGCATCTCTCCTTTCTTTCTCTCTCTCTCTCTCTCTCTCTCTCTCTCTCTCTCCACCTTTTTTCGCCGTCCACTTTTTGCCCGGGGAACGCATGGGGCGGCGGTAAAAAAGTAGAAAATGCGAGGCACGAGATGAAGAGTGGGGTGGGGGTGGTTGGTGTAGCACGGTCGGGTGCTACGTGGCGGCTGATAGCTCGATATCGCGGAATATCGGGATATCGAGTATCCGACATCGAGAAATTCTTCGGTTTAACGCGGTGCCGCGAAAAGTTCGGGCTTGACATAGGGGCGGAAGGTTAAGGGGGTGGGTAGAAGGGACGAGGAGGCTAGGGGCGTTTTTCGGGCTTCGTGACGCCGTGCGCAACAGGTTATAGTTTTTGGCACACACCGTCGCTTCGCCCTTTCCTTCCGTTTCCCTCTCTCCCTCCCTCCCCCCGTACCGCCCTCCCTCCCTCCCTCCCTCCCTCCTCCATCCTCCTCCCCCTCCCGCTCCGCCCGCTCCCTTTTTCCACGTTATATTCCGTTCACGGAATTTCCCTTCATCGCGTCATCACGTTTATCGGCACACATTTCGCCCGTCTCTCGTGAGAGACTTTCTCACTCTCGCTCTCGAAACTTCCCTTCGACGGATCTTTCTCTTCTCTTCTCTTCTCTTCTCTTTCGTTTCGTTTCGTTTCGTCTCGTTTCGTTTCGTTTCGTTCCCTCGAAAAAAGAAACGGATCGACAGACGACTCGATGACTCGAGATTTCAATATCCAATAACAACAACGATAACGCGCCTCGAAGAAGAAGAAGAAGAAGAAGAAGAAGGAGGAGGGAGAGGAAGGGTACGAAACGAGCAATTCGTCGTCACATTCGGACGGGGAAGGGGGCGGGTATGAAAAGCGGCGCTTTTGGCAGCGGGTCCTTGGCGGGCGCGATCGGCGAGAAGGGAGAAACGGTTGGGGGGAGGGGAGCGCGAGAGAGCGGTGGAGATCGGCGAACCTCGAATAGGACTGGAATTTTCGTTTGTCCCCTTTTCCGCCCTTGCTTTTTTTTTTCCTCCTTTTTTTTTCTTTTTTTTTTCCTTTTTTTTTTTTTTTTTTTTTTTCCCTCCCTCGTCGAGCGAGCGAGCGAGCCCTCGCGGCACTGCGCCGCGTCGAAAAAAAAGCCCGATTTTTTCCTCGCTACACTTCTGTGTTATTTGCTTTATGGAACGCCTGTTACAGATAAATATAATAGGCATTCATCGCCGCGTATTGTCTCCGACGAAGCGCCCTGCGCGCCGGGGCTTTTACATTTTTTCCACCCTCACCCTCCCCCCCCTCCCTCCGTTTCGCCCGCCCCCTCCCCAACCCATTTTTTTTGTCTCACCGCCGCCGCCACCACCACCACCACCACCACCACCGCCACCGCCACCGCCAGCACCAGCACCGCTGGCATCGTCGCATCGGCATCGCGCCGTCACCGCCGCCGCCACCGCCACAGCCGCCACCACGATTGCGGGTCTCACACACGCGGTGCACACGCGGAGCTCTCATTTTTATTATTCGCGTTTTTTGGAATTTTTCCAGTGGCGCCCAGCATTGTTTCACGGTTTGTCATTGTTATACGCCTACATCCTGCCAAGCGAGAGAGAGGCGAGGGCTCTAGAATCCGGGATCCACCGAACCCTGCAGCCCCCCCATCCTCCTACAGCCCATCTCCTCTCTCTCTCTCTCTCTCTCTTCCTCCACCTTCCTCTCCGTCCCCGCCCGGTTCTTCCTTCCTACCTCACCCATACGGCACCACCCCCCTCCCTATACTCAGTCGGCCCAACCCTCGTCGAGCGCGGGTTACACTCCTCGGCGAACGACGATCTCGACTGATGACGATGACGATCACGACCACGACCACGACCACGACGACGACGGCGGCGACGGCGACGGCAGTGGCGGTGGCGGCCACGACCGCGTCGACAGCGATCACGAGGTTGTTGTGGATGAGCTCGAGAAGGACGATGACGGGTGTACGACGAGGGTGTAACTAACAGGGGGGAGGGGGAGGCGCCCCTTCGTTCCGTTGATGATGACTGTCGAATGACTTGGGGGCGTTATCGATTCCGGGGACGCGGGAAACGATCCGATCTCCGGTCGCGCTCGTCTACGCACCCGTAGGAAACTGCGCTTCCTCTGTCGCTGTCCGCTGTCGTCGCCTCTTTTGTCCACGCTCTTATCGAATCGAATTTACCCGTCGTTTAACGATCATCGTCGTTGCGTCGTCGTAGTCGACGATGAAAGAAAAAAGAAAATCCCATTTTTTTCTACACTACGTGACGAAATCGGGAACAAACGATCGAGATGAGCCAAGAGAGGATAAGGGTGGGAGGGAGGATCGGTCGTTAAAATCGGTGGGTGAGGGACGAGGCCAATTAAAGTGACGATTCCAGCAGCGCGAGCTGGTGGGATATATCTGTATCGCCCGATGACCGATCCGATGTCGAACAACGTATGATAAATACGATCCTCTCTCTCAATCTCCCTCCCTCTCTCTCTCTCTCTGTGCTAGGCTAGTTGTTGGAGGGCCGAAAACGATAGCGGCCGCCCTATCGTACGGAATACGCGCGCGATAAACGCGCGCGCCTACCTCTCCCCTCCCCTCCCCTTTTCCGCCGCCATTAAGTATTCCCGTATACGCGTTTATCATTTCGGCTCTACGTTTACGGTTACGATTACGATTTTCATTCGAAGCGAGGGTCGACGAGCGTTTTTTCGTTCTTTTTTTTTTTTTTTTCGCCCTTCAACGGCGCTCTCTCTCTCTCTGTCCGCGAGTTTTTGAAATCCCCCTCTCGCGCGCGCACTTGGCGCAGAGAGTTATCGCCGATCGTCGACCGATCGGTTTTGGCGATTTTCGAGGCGAGAGCCGCGCCCTCCATTTCCTCCCCCTTTTTTTCGAGTGTTGGGAAATAGAGTGGAGAATCGAAGGAGGATCGACTTCTTATTATATTCCGTGGAATTGGACGCTTTTTTTCTTGTCTCTCTCTCTCTCTCTCGTCTCGTTGAAATTCGGTATTTTTAATCCACGGTATTTTTAATTCTATCGGAAATCTACTCGAGCAATCCGTAGTTTTGTCCCGTCGTGACGAGACAAAACGATGCCTCGCACGTAATATTATTTATCGTTACGGTACGATCTTATACATACATAAGAAATGAGAATTTATAATTGATCCCGCGTCTTCGAACGTTGATCCCTTAAACGGATCGTGGAATTTTTACACGCGAATTATTGATTTCCTCGAAACACGATATCGATGTTATCAGACGCGGACATTTTTTAGGGGGCTGGGAGAAATGGGAATCCCCACTTTTACAATGCTTATACGAGCTCTGTATTTGCACGGGTAATCTCGACCAATAACAACCTTATCTTTACGATCGTATCGAGAGATGAATATATCCCTATGTTATACATTTCGCGCGTACGTATATCATCCCTGCTTGCATACACGAAACGAAATATCGCCTCGAAGAAGAAGCGGGCCTCGTACGAGCGCCCCAACACGCGAGAATCCCGAGTCCATTATTGGCTACACCCAATACGAGCGATCGATATCGATCTACTAAACGCGGCGACGTTTCTTCTCGCGGCACTTAATTAGAAAACCGAGCGAGCAAACGTGCTCTCGACGACGGCGGTAATAACGAGGAGGAGGAGCAGGAGGAGGCAGGTGGTCCAACTCGGACAAAAGCGAAAAAGAGAGAGGGAGGAAAAACTTTGGTCGCGTTCGATCCTTCGGTTTGGACGAGTAGCTCCGATCCGGGGATTTTTCCTACCCTCCTCTCCTCCACTCTTTGTTTTTCCTTTCTTCACACAGTTCCGGCTCCATAATTTCGTTCCAACCGCGGATGGAAAACGCTTTTTCTCCACCGGTCTTGCCAGGTGGACAGAGGATAGCAGAGAGAGAGAGAGAGAGGAAGAAGGATAATAATAGTCGAAGGGGGGAGCGAATCGACGAGTCCTCCTCTCGATAAAACGGAGAGACAGAAAAAAAAGGGGAAGGAGGAGGAGGGAACGTATCTTGGCGAGAACGGTGGTCCCCCGTTAACCAGGTTTTACTTCCTTCCTTCCTTCCTTCCTTCCGGGTACGAGGCAACGCACACACGCACACCATGGGTGGAGTTTTTCGCTCCAATTTCGAGTTCCTCCATGACTCCTCGATTGGAAGTAACGCCGTAGGGAACGGGCGGTCGAGTGGTTTGAACAGCCAAGATGCGGTATGGGAGAGAGAATCGACCTCGCATTATCGGTCGGCCGATATTTGCACTCCACTCGTGCTCCACGCGCGCACCTACGCCACGCCATCGTTCGTCGTGGATACGATACCCACCATCCGTGCCGTCCACTTTTTTCCGCACCGATCATATTATACGTACGTACATGTATATATATATATATATACGTACGCGTTTTTTCCTCTCGATCGCCGGTGGCTCTCCTCTATCTCGCCAAATTATCGCGCGTCCCCCTCGCGTACGTCGAAGATGCGGCCAAGATAGCGCAACTGTGGCGGCGCAGCTGTGGCCGTACGCTGTGCCACGGCCACGGCCACTGTTGGTGGTGGCGTGCCTCGTCGTCGTCGAGTACCATTCGCTTTCTCTCTGCGTGCCTTCTCTCTCTCTCTCTCCTTTCTCCCTCTGTCCTCCACCTCTGTATCTCTCGGCTGCGCCCGACCTTCTTCTTCCGCTCGTTCGAGCCGCGCTACTGATCCGGTAGTTGCGGTGTAACGCGTTCTTCGTGTTTGCGCGCGTCTGTGTGTGTGTGTGTATATATATATATATATATGGAAAGGAGACGAAAAGGAAAAGGAAAACGAGAACGAGGACGAGAACGGTTCGCGGGTGGGGCGATAACGGGGATAAAGAGGAGGGGAGGGAGAAGGATGCGACACTCGAGATTCGGAGCGGGCTCGTGTTGGTGGCGCGTGTTCGTCGGCCGACGCGGCTTACGGGTTATATTCAAATGAACGGTAAAAATCATCCATAACCGAGGGGTGGTAGAAGAGGCACACCCCGGTATTGGTTATATTTAAATGGGTTTAATGCCCCGGCCGTACTACACCCTCGACCAGCAGCAGCCGGCAACCGTCCTGCCTCTGCGTGTCCTCTCTCTCTCTCTCTCTCTCTCTCTCTCTTCCCTCTCATCCACCACCGTCTCGCGCCCTTCCTCTCCTCGCCTCGCCACCACCGGCGCGGCTCGAGGGTTAAAGTACGCCGTCGATAAAAAGCAAGTGTGCCGGCAAGGTGGCGGGGGACGAGGGGCGGGGTTGAGGAGGCGAAGACGGACCAGGGGGGAGGGTGGCGGCATCGTCGTTGAAGAGACGAGTGGTGGAGGTTGGGACGCGTGGAACGAGGAGGGCTAAAACGGAAGGGGGAGAGGCCCCTTGGCAAGGGAGGGGGAGGGGAGGTGGAGGAAGAAGGGCTCGAGAGAAGTCGGTGTCATTTTCATTCTTCCGCCTTTCTCTTTCCTCTTCTCCGGCACCTTCTCTCTCTCTCTCTCTCTCTCCTTCCACGCCGGCTGTACTCTCAACAATTAGGTATATCTCAGGCCACCCTCGACATTGTTTTCGCGGCATCTCGAGTGAGCTTTTCGCTCGAGATTCTTTCCGCGCCTCGACGAGCCCCGCCGTCCGTCCCTATCCTCCTCCTTCTCTCCCTTTCCATCTCTCGGGAGTGCCGCGGGTGTCGCGCGCGCGAGACGCGCTCCTCCTTCGAATTCACGCCGGCCGAAGAATCGAGGGAATCCGTGCCACGAGGCGCAGCGACCCTTTCTCGCGCCTCTTTCTCTCGTCCCTTTAAACGCTTCCTCGTTTCATCCCACGACGAATCGAACGCGCGACGAAGGTCAGGGCGGGATCATTTTCGCGTACATTCGCGGGATTTGTAGATTTCTACAGTCGAGCCGAATTTATATAAACGAATTTTCACGTTGTCACACCAGTCACATCGCAGACAATCTTGCCTTCGATCGTGTTACGTATACACGTATCGTGTATAATTCAATCCTGTCCCCGTGTTTAGACTCTTATATCCTCGTATTTTTAAAATCGATCACGTTGAAATATAAATAAACTTGGATGCTTACCACTCGTTTCCACGTTTCTTCAATACTTTATATTTTTTCATAACGAACATAGTAGCATAGCACAGCATAGGAATAATAATAATAATAATAATAATAATGACATGGTTTGCGTGCATTATGGCTTCTCGACCCCGAGAGCTTTCGTCGTCGAGATCGTTCACTTTGAGAATCGAGTGTCGAGTCGAGTCGAGTCGAGTCGAGTCGAGTCGAGTCCAATCTCTCCCAGGATTCCTCTTGGAAATCGAATCGAGGGAAATGGGAAAAAAAAAAAAAAAAAAAAAAAAAAAGAAACGAAAAATCAAATATTTTTTCATCGAGGCTCTGGCGGTGAGGAGGGGGAGGGGGAGGGAGGGGGGGGAGGGCGCGCGGCAAATCGGTAGCGCGATCTGCCGCTAATCCGGCCTCCGCAAAACGGTATCGGATTTTTGCGTCGTTTTGTGGCTCTGGTAAAAAAGGCGGAAAAATCTGCGCTCGCTCCCTTCCCCCCCTCCCCCTCCCCCCAAAAAAAGGAAAAAAAAAAAATTCGAGAGATAGCAGGAGACGCGCCGGGCATCCGGCGGCGGCTCTCTCTCCGCCGGGTCGCAGGGTTGGAGATGGACGAAAAGCCGCGATCGGACGTGTGCAACAAAAATTGCGTGTAGTTGCCGGGCGACAATAATTGAAACGGTGCGTAACACCGTCCGAATCCTCGAAACCCATTTTATATTTTAATCGCACTTCGATAGGCTCGTCGCTCCCTGCACTTACCCCCTGTTTCGTCGTCTAGCGCGTTGGATTGTTTCCATTTTTTTTTTCTTTTTTCGTTTCGCCGATATTTTTCGAAAAACCTTTCGATTTTTTCCCTTCCTTTTTTTTTTTTTTTTTGTTTTTTGGAAAATCGGTTCCTCCGGTGAACTCTGAAGTATGTAAAAAAAAGGAAGAAAAAAAAAAAAAGGTCCTTCCCTTTTCGTCGGATATTATATCGGGATATATAATACACGATTTTCCTTTCCGGAACAAAGAATCCGGCGTATGCTTCTTTCTCAGATATCTTAAATCATTTCACAAAGTAAACCAATTAATAATATTAACTTGCAAATTACATATGTTGAATGTAAAATTCTCCATTATAATTATATACTAATCGTGTAGAATAGATGATTCATGAAATATCGTTGATACGATATAAGTAAGATATATATATCTCGATCGTTATTCTAGAAAAATCGTAAAGATTTTAGAAAAATAGCGAAAATCGACGATCGTGCCCCCTCCCCCCCTCCCCCCGCCCCGCCCGAATATCGTCTCCCGACAATTCACGCGGAATTTTTCTTTGAATCGGTGCACTTCTCCTTCGAGGCCAGCTATAAATAATCTGTGGCGCCAAGGATCGTTTCATGATTTACGATCCGGTTCGACGTCAATTTTTCGATTAATCGCCGCCCCCGTCTTCTCTTTCTCTCCTCTCCTGTCCTAATAATTTTCGATCTCGTTCGAGTTGTCCTAATCCTAGTCGCGCAAAAAACAAACATGAACCTCGTGCGAATTGGTTTGGAGGAAAGGGTGAAGAAGAAAACTGTGAACCTCGAATTTACCTCGGAATCGGAGAGAACGATTTCAACTATGAATATATACCTACGATGATTGCACGCTGTTGAGAAATCCAGCACGTGTAATACATAATTGCTTTAATACATATTTACGCTCGTTCGCGTTTCACCGTAATTTATTATTTTCTGCGCAATATTATATGCGTTATATTCGCCTCGAGGCCGAGCAACCGCCGTCCACGTTTTCCGTTCGCGTAGGCGAAACTATACGGACAACAAGTGTGCAGTTCCGTTCCCGACCAAACTTGACGCGTTGCACACGCGATTATTCGGCCTGCTAGTCGATAAATATAATCGATCGATAATCTTTTACACCGCTTTCTGTTACAGGTGAGTACGCTACAATGGAATGTCTTCTTCGGTGTGAGGCCAGGCGTCGGCTGACCGGTCACGTGAGTTAATCGTTTCAACGACCCCGCTCCCTCCCCCGACTGTCCCGCGAATCTCCAAACGAAATTACCGATCGCTCGAGTGTACGCGCTGGATCTCGCGCAAAGCGAAACACCTCGGAGGGGAGGGTTTGGAATCGTTTGGTTTCGTTCGAGAATTTAATTAATAATACATCGAGGGGGAGGGGTGGTCCAAGCAGAGGTGCTCGAAGAGAGCGAAATCAATTTTCTACTCGAAAATTTTTGAACGAGGAAAGATCGTTACGATTTTTAAATGATATAAAAAGGCGTACTCAAAAATGGGCGAGAAAAAAAAAAAAAAAAAAAAGAAACGAGTCTGAACCGTGCATAAAGATATCACATTGAAATTTCAAATTGCAAAATTACTTATATAAATCTGTATCGAGGAATGATATCGGAAAAAAATAAGAGCAAACGAGATTTTACATTTATCGCAGCGAGAGATTAATATTATTGTAATTTAAAATGTTAAAATTACAATTGACTTGCAATCTTCGATTCAAATTTTTCTCAAACCAGTTAATTAATCTGTTTAAATCCCATGGAGAAAGAGAATTGACACGATCGACTGATCTCAAGGTGATTATCTGTTTCCGTGGAGCGAGACTATCGGTGTAAATACTTTTTACAACCGCTTACGGGAACACGACTATTTACAATTTTTAACGCTACAACTGTCGAATCTATCAAAACGAGCCATCAACGTTTCCTTATTTTACGATTATTGAAAACGCGAAAGGAAAAAAAAAAAAAAAAAAGAAGAAGAGAAAAGAAAAGAAAAGAAAAAAAAAAAAATACGTTCTCCGCGTATATAATTACACACGTATAGACGCCTACCTATTTATTTCCATGACATCACAACATTAATTACCAATCACTTACATCTAAAATATTTGTATACTTATTCATCAGGCCGGAATAATTCCCTCTCTCTCTCGTCGACGTATATATAAAAGGGAAAGGGAAAATCGCGTCCCATCGTCACAAATCCTATCGTCCGTTCTCTCTCTCTCTCTCTCTCTCGTGAATATGAATAAACATTAAATTCCTCGTTATTCTTTTTAATAACTTTTTATACTTCATATTTTATTAATGCAAGACATTCCGATCGGGCCCGCTACGGCAGCGAGTTGCGCAACGTGATTTGCGTTTCAATAACGCGCGTACGTAGTACTTCGTTGCCGCTCAGGCATTTCTTCCTCCTCGTCTTCGGCTCCCTCGCGCTCTCTCGCCCTCCCCCTCTCCCCCCACTCCTCGTTTCCCCTCGCTCACCGCGTCCTCCTCTCCCCTCCTCGGCCACTCTCTCTCTCTCTCTCTTCGTCTTTGTCTCGTGAGCGGCCGCCGGCTTTTCCCTCTTAGAGCACGGCTATCGGAGTCGCGTGGTTCGTGTTTTCACGCTTTTTCTTATCGGTACGCGATCGTCTCGAGTTACCCGCGTAATCGCGCACGTCCAATTGACGAGGACGATTTAGACGATTTGGCGCGGGGGACGATTTTTTTTTTTTTTTTTTTATCTTTTCTTCTCTTTCTTTCCTTTTTTCTTTTTTTACGGGTTTTAGAAATTAGAAATTTTAGCAGTCCAGCGTCCAAGAAAATGTAAAAGGGAGGGGGGAAATGAGGAAGGAAAAGAAAAATTCGTTGGCACGAACGAAATGCAAGCTGTTGCTCGCTTGTTGTTTGTAAACTGTGCTCGCGGGAGCGTGAAGCAGTTTCTGCGAGAAGCGGTCGGTGGCGGTCTGTTACGGTCAGGATTTAAGGATACTTTTGCAACGGGTGTTTAAGTATAATACCGTTTGTTTTTAGAAAATGCTCTCTCTCTCTCTCTCTCTTATTACGAATCGAGGTTCGCGCGCTTTTATAGAGGGAGAGGAATCTGAGGTGAATCGAAGATGAAAACTTTCACTTCTCCGTACAACTTCGTGCTCGGCACAAGTGACTCGAAACGGGCTAATTTTAACCGAAGTAACACGGCGCGCGCACACACACACATTCGTAAACGGGCATTGTTCCCCGTTGTTCATTGACCAGAGCTCGTAAAAGCTCGTTCGGTTCGGTGTACTTGCCAACGAATACACGAATCGTCGAATGTGTCGTCGTGATGCGGTATACTTTTATATTCCATTTCACGCGGCCGAGCAACAACAACAATCGTCAATTTTTCCGGGTATCCTGCGGTTTTATTAGACACCGCCTCAAAAGAGTGGCGTGGATAGAGGAGTAAGTAGTAGTAGTAGTAGTAGCGGCAAAGAAGAATTATCGAGAGGAGGAGAAGCGAGGAAAGGTGGTGCAGGTGTACCGCGGCACGGCGGGGGAGGGGAGGGGCACAAGCGGCGTAACTGTATTGGCCCTGCACGGTGGCTGGATTTTAATCGAAGCGCAACGTATAAAGTTGCTGAAAATCAGATTATCCCTGCTCGTCCTGTTCCTCGTCCTCCTCCTCCTCCTCCTCCTCCTCCTCCACTTGCCACATCGTTCTCCCTACCCTCCCCCTCCCTCCCCTCTCGATCTCTACTTTCCGGTTGGCCACGACTGCGAACCATTTTTTTTTTCCTTTCCTTTCCTCTCTCTCTCTCTCTCTCTCTCTCTCTCTCTCTCTCTCTCTCCTCTCCCCCCATCCCCGGTTTTTTATCTCGCGGATTTTTATTGATTCCTGCAAATCAAACGTTCGCTATCCGCCACTACGACGAGCCAACTCGAAGCCTCGCCTCGAATTGGGGGCGGGGGGGAGGATGATCTATCTGTCTATCTCTCTCTGCTCGACCGAACTTCGGCCATAAAATAAAATCGGTATCGCGCGGGACCGTTCTCTCTCTTTCTCTTTTTCTCTCTGCTTGGCCAACGCCTTGCGGCCAAGAGTTTCGAATCTCGTCGCAAACTTTCCTCCTCGTTGTCTCCGCGCGGGAGAGCAAAAGTAAACAATAATAATAATGCGTTGCACAATCGCGTCTCCTCCCTCTCTCTCTCTCTCTCTCTCTCTCTCTCTCGTCCGAGACGACGAGATTCGACGCGATTTCTCTTAAGCGGTTTTCCGATTCAAACGATATTGATGGAATGCAACGCGTTTTCTCGTCGACCTTCGCGCAACGCCTCTCCTTTTCGATTCGTGGGGGAGGGAGGAGGGAAGGGCTCTTGGGAGAGAGAGAGAGAGAGAGAGAGATCTCGCGGAGGAGATTCCGTTTCGAGAAGGAAAACGGCGAAAAGCGGAGTCGTAATGGACGGTAACGTACGTTGCATCTGAGGGGGAGGGAGAGGGGCATCGCGAAGATGCTCGACTACTACTCTTACAAGCGGCGAGGATAAATTATGCGCGTGTATTATTATGGGATAGGGGAAAAAAAAAAAAAAAAAAAAAAATGCAAAGATCGGGTCCGTGAATCTTTGCCGAAGCGGTGGATTTGATCGAAGTTTAGGATAGCTTCCAGAACGAGTGTATGATGAAAGAATTCCGGAATACGTATACGTATAATTTGTGTCGATTGGTGAATTTAAAGAGAAAGAGATTAAAAATCTAAAAGAGGACAACTCGAAGCGAAGGGAACGCTTAATTTTTCTAGAAGAGAAGCAAAGAGAAGACCGGTGTTTAAGGATTAGAATCGGGAGATTTTTAAAAAGATTTTTAGTTAATAAATCCACCAATTGCACACCCACATGCACATCATTTTCGCGTTAATTAATTATATTATCCAAGAGAGAGTATATTTTCCGGTATATTTTATACCAATACTTTCGTGTTATTGTTGCGCGTGTAAAAAAGAGAGAGGAAGAAAGAAAAAAACTCGATATATCACGAAAACGAAGGAGTACACGTAGAGATGTGAAAAATAAGAATAAATACGCGTAAATACTTTTTTTTTTTTTCTCTCTCCTCACGTCCACATCCATTTCTCCTCCCCAACCCTGTGTCCTCTCATTATCCAACTTCGAAAAACTTCGACTCTTACAGAGTCTTCTTTCTTTTCTCTCCACCAATCTAATCTCCCTAATAATATTTCCACCTTCATATAAATGATCGAATCTTTCGATCTGAATTTGGATTTTCCATCGATCCACCTTCCATCGTCCTTCACGTCCTTTTTTTTCCATCCTCGCGCGAGCAGGAAAGGAAGAGAGTCGGAGCTCCGATTCGCTCTCGATCCATCTCTAACTCGCGGCCAATTTACTCTCCCGTCGAAAATCCGGCAGGCAACAATTTCGTGGCGAGGAGGCGAGAGAGAGAGAGAGAGAGAGAGAGAGAGAGAGAGAGAGAGAGGAGGAGGAGGAGGAGGAGAGGGGGTGGGGAAGGGGGAGGAAGCTCGCGCATGAACGTTACAATATTATTTTTAATAACGGCCGCCTGAGAAGTGGGGACCCGTTTGCCATTACGTTACGCGGTAAATAATAAACGTTTATAAGGCCTTGGAAGTTATTATACAATATATACGTTCGTATACGCGCCCGATGCCATTACGGGTATCGTATATTATTAATGCAGCGGCGCTCAACCAACCTACCGCCGCGACTAAAACCTCTCTCTCCTCTCTCTCTCTCTCTCTCTTCGCTTTTCTCCGATTTCTTCCATTCGTAGCTCTCTCTCTCTCTCTCTCTCTCTCTCTCTCTTCTCTCTTCCTTTTCTTCGATTCTTCTTCCGAGATTTCATTCGATTACTCGTATATGTGTGCGTATACGTACGCGTATATTTTTCCTCTTCTTTCTCTCTAATTTTCGTTCCGCGCGTCGCTACTCGATCGCGGCTCGCGAGCGGGGAAAAAAAAATATCATCCGTCAAGGTGACTCGGCGGCGCTCACCGCCTATGTGTTCTCCTCGAATGTAATTGGCATGCCGTGGCATAATTTTTGCCGATGGATGTATATAATGAGACGGTTTGAGGGATCGAATCTTCCCTCCTCCCCGGCAAGAATCGGAGAGGAAGACGACGGATGCTGGAGAGACGGATGGATGTTGGGTTGACCGGTTGAGTTTCGGCGGAGGAGCCGGCTCCTTTAGCGCGGCCTGCTAATTGCGCAGTTATTTCGTCGAGATAAGGCTCGAGATCGCTCGATTCATGGCCGCTCTCTCTCTCTCTCTCTCTCGCGCCTCTCTTCTCCAGACTCTAGGAGATTAGAACGACGAATTGTATATTATATTTTATACGTGCAAGTTATGAGGCCGCGTAGGAGGCGATAGCGGAGCCAGCCCAAAGTGTCGTATCAATATTTATTGTAAACGATAAGATTAAAAGGAATTTGTTAATGCGACGGGGCATGTATTTATATTGTTACGTCACGCGGCGAGCAGCCACACGCTCCGAGACAACACACACGCCTTCCCCTCTATCGAATAAAATAAAAGCGGTTCTCATTCCACTCTCCTCCACCGCGTGTCGTTGCCTCCTTTATCCTCCACCGTCCTCCGCTCGTCTCCAATTTCTTTCGCCTCGACGTATTCTCCCTCTCCCTCTCTCTCTCTCTCTCCCTCTCCATCTTCCGCCTCCGCCGTAAGGCGATCGCCGGAGCACGCGTCCCCGTTTGTTTCTGGTCTAGTAATGGTAAAAATATCGCGCGAGAAAATGGCCGGTACGGTCGTAAAACCGCGTCGAACCACGGGGCATTATTAACAAATGTATATAGCGTTTCGTTGCGGTAACTATGGTCGATCCGCACAGTGGTGTCGATTATACGAGTCGTGTGCGCGAGAGGAGCGGAAAGGGGAGGAGGAGGAGGAGGCGGAGGTGGACGCGCAAGATAGAGAAGGAAGGAGGAAGAGGAACGATATTACGCATCGTTTCGAACACGGGGATTGGTGGTTGGAGACCGCGCGTCGTCGCCTCGAAACGCGAAGTGTCGCTCGTCAATCGAATTCGAGAAGTTCTAATTAAAGATTGGCTCGTCGACAGCCGAGCAAAAGAACCAGATCTTAACGAGGATAATAATTTTCCGGCAAGTGAAAAGAGAGAGAGAGAGAGAGAGAGTTTTTTTCATCTTCTTTTTCTTCTTCAAGGAACTTCATCCGGCTTGGAAAAAAAAACTCCCTCTCTCTCTCTCTCTCTCTCGGCAATAACGAGGCGCTTATCGATCGATAATAATTTAATGATAGTTATTCTCAACCAGCCTGTTATTTCTCTCCGTGGCGCGCCCCGGGATAAAATATTTTCGTATCCTCGGATTCGTCAGCCGACGAGTCGTCTCTCGGAAAATACGCCGCTTCTCTCTCTCTCTCTCCCCTCCCCCCCTTCCTCTCTCGTGGGGTGGAAGGAAGAAAAGAAATACACGCGCACACTCCCCTCCTTATACCCGCTTATACTCGCGTAAGTAAGACAACGCACCCCTGCGTACCCACGAGGCGGAGGGAGAAGGAGGCAGATACATGTACGAAGAGAGAGAGAGAGAGGGAGAGAGAGAGAGAGAGAAGAGACAACGGAGGGACACCTACGTCTTCTTCGTTCGGCCTCGAATGTGTGCGTGGCTGCCGCGGGTACTTATATATAGAATTAAATATACGATACATTATTCATTTTAAGTTCTTTCTCCTTGCTTGCCCGGAGAACGTATGTATTACCCGCACACCGACGCTCTCTTTCTCTCTCTCTCTCTCTCTCTCCTCCTGTGCTTTCTGCCCTCTTCTTTCTCTTTCTATATATATATATATATATATATCTTTTCTCTCGAACGCGCGCACGCCTACCGCGTACTCTTCCATCTATATACACGCTTAGACGACGCGTACCCGTAGTCGAAACTTACGAGCGTGTCCGCCGCCGCCGCCGCGCGAGCTCGTAGTTATAACTTTTTATTTTAAAGATGGCAGCGTCTCATTTGCAATTCTATGCACCACGTCGATACGCCTGATTTATCGTTACTATACTTATAACGAGTCCCCGCGATTCTGCCACAATTTATATCGGGGAGATATCACCCCCCCCCCCTCCCTCCCTCCTTGTGCTTCGTTTCCCTCGATCGTCCTTTTGCACGTACTAATGACTCGGGAGCAAGGCTTCCGAAAAAAAAGCTGCTGAATTCGTTTGAATTATTTTCCGAAAAAAGAGGGAGAAGAAAGTTTCGTTTTTCTTTCTTTTCAAATTTCTAGATCGAGAATTATTCACACATTCGCGCTATCACGAGGCACAACATTTGAAAGGGATTTAGAAATTAGAAGAGACAGAAAGATCGAGCGGGATAGTAGGTATTTATATTATCGCCATTCTTTTTTTCTTCTTCTTCTTCTTCTTTTCGATTGGATCGAATTGTATCTCGATATTATTCGAAGCCAGCTCCGAAAGAGCTGTTTAACGAACCGGTGATCCACGTTTCTTTTCCTCCTTTCTTTTCTCTCCTCTTTTAAAAAAAGATATCCACGCGCGCCGCGGTTAATAAAGCGTTCCAGGTCAACGTACGAAATCGAAAGCGACAAACGTTTCCCCATTACGACACGGTAATTACGTCGTAACACGATGATAAGGATGATTGGCCGCGCGTTAACGTTCCAATGATTCCACGCGTCAAACGAGTTCTGCGCGCGTGCCGGCACCTTGAAACGAGAAAATCCGGTCGAAGTCTGTGTCCGCGGAAACGAGCCTCTCACGAGTTCTCGATGACGTTAGAATAATGGAACGAAAGGATCTTTGCAAAGAGAAAAGTATGTACGCAGGTATGCTTGCACTCGCGCACGGATGGTTGTTTTAATATTTGCTCGCTTTAGCCTCGTCGATTATTGCCCATGTTGTTATTAACAACGTTACGTCCGTTTCTTTTTTTTTCTTCTTCTTTTTTTTTTTTTTTTTTTTTTTTCCTTCCTTCTTCTTTTTCTTCATTTTACATCTGTCGTAGCGTTATATCGTTGTATTTTAGATATTATACACGCGGGTGACTTATGTTTCTGCTTATGTCTCGCGATGTAACGTGACGTAATATAACGTAACGTAACGTAACGTAACGTAACGTTACGATGGGAGAGGAAAAAAAAAAAAAAAAAGAAGGAAAACGGGTTTAACTTCGTTGAGCGGGGAGTTGATAGGCCGATTTTTTTTTTTTTTTTAGTTTTTTACTTTTTGACTAAATTATATCGGGCGAAATTATATAAATTGATCAACGACAACGATAATACAATAATAATAATAATCCGTGTTCCTCCGTGAATTTTTTTAAATCAGTAATCCAACATATTACGTACGGTTTCAAAAACAAATCAATTTTGAAATCTTGGAAGCGAAGCTCCGATCTTTTACACCGATTCGAAAATATAAGCGCACGAAAATAAACTATTTGTCGTAAATGCGTGTTTTCTCCAACTTCTGGACAATAATCGGGAGGGAAAAAGCGAGGGATAAACCCGACCTTGATCGAGGGATGACGAGAGGGCATGCGTCGATCATCGCGCGCGCGCGAGAGAGAGAGAAATAGATCGTAAAGAAAAAAAAAAAAAAAAAAAGTCGGCAATAAAAATGGTAATGCACCAAGTAATACGCGCATGATACCAGCCATTATCCACGTGCGTCTTCCTTTATTATCTTCTTTATACTCGATACAGTACGGATCGTAAAGATCGCGGTAGTAAAAAGTATTATTTTGTTCCGTACGCTTAGGAGGGGGGCGAGAGAGCTAACGGATCCGTGGCTACGGAATCGTTTCGACGAAACGATAGAAAGTTTCCTTGTCCGCGTTATAATAACAATTACGTCTAACAAAAATCCGCCTGCCGATAATATTTATATACAACAACTTTTATATACGAGAGATCGTTTCCCTCCCCGTGAAAAATCCCTGGAACGTATTAATGATCTGATTCGAAATTTCGAAATTCGTCCCGTGGCGTCTTCCCATCACGCCATTTATCGAAAAACGAGAAAGGGAGGGGAGAACGGTGTCGGGAATCGGGAATTCGAAACGAAGCGTGGAAAAGTCGGTAACCCGTCCCGTTTGGCGCGCCCCATTGTTCGACTTATCGGCCTCCACCACGTGCTTTACATAATGGTAGTGTCGAAAATGCGGTTTAACGATATCTAAACACGAGTACTCGGCCGTTTTAACCGGGAACGGGGGGAGGCAGAGGGTGGGTGGCCCTGTTGCGCGACAGAGAACGCGCTCGTTCTGTTTTCCACTTGCGCGCGGCAGAATCCCCTTTGCGAATATTCTGAACTGGATACCGTGTGTATACCCGTCTCTCCGTCTCTCTCGCTCGCTCTTCTTCCCGCGTGGAAAAGGGATGAGAGAGAGAGAGAGAGAGTAGAACTCGCTGGAATGGGAGAATGCATTTGCAGTGATGCGCTGCGAGAAGCAGATATCGGTTTACATCCGAACAATTACTGCCTTTTGCCTGGCCCAAAACGTTATGCTAATTGATTCGATATTTACCGGACACCAGTCGGCCAAAAGTATCCCTCTTAAACTCTCTCTCTCTCTTTATTTTCTTCCGCTCGAAATCGAATCTCGATCTCGAGCTCCCTTAATCCGTTTAAAAAACCTGTATAATCGTTTAGATATTAAATAAATATACTAAAAAGTCGTGCGTGTTACTCTTGCCAATCGTGATAACGGAAAAAAAAAAAAAAAAAAAAAAAAAGGAACTGGATAACAATCAGCGGATCGATTTACGTACGTACGGTCTTACGGGATCGATATCGTTGTTTCCTCTAACCACCACCTAAAACCCGATATCCAAAACGTTTCCATGATATCGACGTATACGTATACGACGACGGTGTACATTCGTGTGGAAACTCGTCGTGGAAACTCTAGGCGGAGGCGGTATAAGAAGGTAAATATTTTTATAATTGTTTTAATTAACGTTTCGAAGAAGAAGAAGAAGAAGAAGAAGGCGGTGGAGCAACGTGCGGCGTTGGAATTGGCGGCCGACCGGCCGGGGTATCATTTTCATTTGCGTATCATTAAAATAGCGGGTAAAACAATAATATCGGTACACGTGCGTAAACATTCGTATAATAATTATTCTGTTTAACATCGTGTCGTTTTGCGCGTTGACTCGTATTTTTTACGGCGGAACGAACGACGCGATCGTAAAGGCCGGCAGCAGGCCGAGACCCGGCAGGGATGGCTCTCTCGCCGCCGTAGTCGTCGTCGTCGTCGCCACGGCGACGACGACGACGACTACTGCGGCGATGACGACGGGTCCGGATAGTTGCAGTTTACGATTCATTAAATTACGACATTGTACGAAACGTATAAATATTCATACGGTGGTAACCGGCCGACAGGTGGATATGCGGGGGAGAGGGGAGCGAGTTTTTCCCACTCGAGAACATGTTTTCTTCGGTTAAGAGAATATATATGTGATATATATATATATATGTAAGAGGAGATTTTCGCAAATTTTAATCTCTTCTGAGATTAGTTTTCTCGTTCTCCGATACCAATCGACGATTAACCGCATATAAATATTTGTTAAAACGATTATCTCGTTGGAACCAGAGCTATATATATATATATGTGTGTGTATGTATGTATTTATGTATATGCAATTAGAGAGGAGAGTCGAGGGTGCAACGCATTATCGTCCAACTTACGTGTAATTACGTTGAGCCTCGGTGCCCCATGCGTAACTCGGACACGCGCGCGTTACTCCACTCTTGTAAACGTGAACAATGTTTAAGGACCACGTCACGCGAGTAAGAACTGTATCGCGTATCTTTTCCTTCCCCCCCCCTCCCCCCCCCACCGTGACGGCTTTCAACCCACGATACGTATCTACGATACGGTTATCGAGATATATTTCCCACATCCTTGTTTCCCTCCTTTATCTCATCGTGGTTGTTCTTTTTTCGAATCGATTTTTTTCTCTCTGGAAAGGGAAAGCGGATTTTATTGATGACTCGACGAGGAAAATTTGCGAAATGTGATATTTTACGATTTAACTACGAAATATATGTATTCACAATATCTCTTGGAAAATCAACAAATCGAAAAAAGAAAGAAAGTTGGAACCGTGCGAAGATCTGTGCGATTCAATATTGATAAAGAAAGTCTCGGGCGGAGCTATTATTATCCCATTATTCGACGAAAACAAGTTACGGATGACAAGTTGCGCGTAACACGCGGAATAAGAAATCTGGAGATAACTGTTGGCCAAATATTTATACCAAATCCTGCTCCGTGTTTTTCTGCGGGAAATCGGCGGCGGGGAAGAAAGTTGAAATACGCGAGTATTGGTCGGAGAGAAGAAAATCGGAGGATCCCAGACGGCGGGCGCAATACCCACTATTATCATATTCGATGAAACGATGGAACGATGGGTGGGCGGCGAATTGCACAGAGACAAAACTAGTTTGTCGCGTGGACACGCGCGCGCAATCCTGGACGAAGAGCAATTTACGAATCGGAAATTGCCGAAAATAGGCAAACCGTTCCGCGATCGTCGCTCTTTTCCGCCGTTAAATTCCGACTTTGATTCGATCTTTTCCCTCCTCCCCCTCCCTCCAATTCGCGAAATCTATTAACTTCCAATTAATTATCGAAGCGCCATCCAACTCGTGAAACGAGTTCGAACGTGTGTGTGTGTGTATGTGTGTGTGCAAGGAGAATGCGAAATCGACGAGGAGCGGCGCGACGATCCGCGCAAATTCGCGTCCGTCTCGAGGAACGTTCGGTGATCGATTAACCGCGCGACGACGCCTTTTCGATTTGTTATTGTGTCGAACGCGCGCGTACGTACGCACTTACGTACGTACGTACGTTTGTTTATACCCGACATTCCGCGAATTTGTCTCTCTACGTTTACTGTTATGTCTCTCTCTCTCTTTCTCTTTGTGTTTATAGACGAAGAATGAACCGCGTGGCACGCGATCGAGCGATTATAAGAAAAAACGAGACGATTCTATTTACGTAACTGTTTCGTTTTTTGTTACGATACGGAATTTTGTTACGATATCGATTTATATCGGTGGGGGAGGGGGGGGGGGAAATGTGGACGATCGACGCCGCGTTATTCGACGAGATGGGAATCCAGTTTAACCAAGGAGATGATAATTTTTAGCAAATTTATAAAAGCGAGTATGAGTGACTTTCGCGCATATTGATACAATATTTGTGCGGCAAGCCATCGCGTTACGCGCGTAATAACACTCGACGGTCTATTTGAACGAGTATCTGTATCTCTTTGTTTGTCGCGTCGGAATTTCGAATTTCTAATCGCGCGATGATTACGATTACGTTGTTGCATACGAGGATTTTCGGATTTTCAAGAAAAGAATACCAAACGATCACTCGATCTCGAAAATACGAATCGTCACCGGGACGATCGATAAACCCGAATTTCGCAAGTTTTTCAGTCATCTCGCTCTCTTACGTTCTTCCGTTCTTCAAAAAAAGAACGTTCCACTAGATTTTCGTCGCGCGACGAAATCCTCGTCTTCTCTCGTTGCAAAAAACGAGGAAACGTGTGTGTACGTACATTACACACACACACACACACACACACACACACGCATATATATCGAGCCCAACGTAATTTGCGACGATGGTTAGACAATCGACGCTTCATCTACACGCAACGACCCGGCTCGCGATAAATCTCAATTAGAGAAACAGGAATACGGCGTAGCTGATCACCCACCCCCGTGGTGTGCGGGGGATGGTGGCTCTACCCCTCCCCCGTTTAATTATTCTTTTTGACCCGGTATTCGCGCTCCGCCCCATCGCGTTTCCGGCATCTCGGACCGGTTCTCTTCGACGTTTCCCTTCGAGCAAGGGTGTGGAGAGGAGGAGGAAGGCTCGAGGGATTTTTTTCTCCCTCTTTCTTTTCCTTCCTTCTCTCTTCTCTCTCTTTTTTTTTTTTGCCCCCGTCCCATCGATATTTCCAATTTCGTCGAACGGCCCGATACAAAAACGGAGGAAACGGGGGTGGATCGCCGTTCGAAACGATGGAACACCCTTAAAAAAAAAAAAAAAAAATAAACCCTGTCACCGGAGATCGGTTACCACGCACGTACACGGTGTTAATAATATGTTTTAATCGCGTTACGAGAGAAAAGTCGAAGCGATTGGAAGGGTTCTCGAGACGGGGCTCTCCCCTTCTGTATCGCTTTATTATTATTATTATTATTATTATTATTATCATCATCATCATCGTCGTCGTCGTTATTATTCATAATCGAAGTCGAGCAAAGATCGATTCACTCATCGCGAACGAATTCTTTCCACTTCGTCGCTACTCGATCGTGTCACGAAATTTAGAATAGAATAGAATTCTTCTTCTCGCTCGCGTACGAAATTTTCCTTTTCCCCGATCCGTTTCTTATAACAACTCGACCCGACTCGACTCTCGACTTTCCGAATATACCAACACCCTGTATATCGCGAAAACGAGGGAAGGAGGGAGGGAGGTTGGGACGTTTAACCGACGGGGGCGGAGATCGACGTGCCGCGGGAACTCTTCGACAAAAAATTACCCCCGGCTGACCGGTCTTCTCTCTCGTCCGACCGACAGATTCCTCCCTTCGAAGACTCGCGGAGCCTGTCGATTCGGGTAGATTTAATCGTGAATTCGTATTTAAAAATACGCCGCTTGTCTCTCTCTCTCTCTCTCTCTCTCGATTTCTGTGATGACGTAGAAACGGGCGCGCGCGCGCGCGTTCACGGCCAGAAAAGTCAATTTGTAAAGCAATGGCCGCTGCTCGGATTAAGTTCGCTACGAGAGCAAAAGTAATTCCGAACAAGCGGGCGAGGCAAGGAGAGAGAGAGGGAGGAAGGGTGAGAGAGAGAGAGAGAGAGATAACTACGGCTACGACGACGATTCTCTCCTCTACCATCGTTTCGCCTCGTCGCCTCGTCGGAAATTTTCTAAACGGTCGATCGTACGTTTCGCCTCGGTTTCGAGGCTCGAAGCTCGAGCCTCGAATAATAATAATAATAATAATAATAATAATAATAATAACAATAGCAATGATGATAAAAATAATAATAATGATAATAATAATAATAATAATAATAATAATAATAATAATATAAATAATAGTAATAGCGGCGGGCAATAATAACGGCAATAATAACGCTCGTAATAATAGCAATAACAATAACAATAACAGTAATAACGACAGAGCGTTATTACGCGTAATAATTTTCAACGGCGTAATCGTTAAGAAAGGACGTCCCAGGGTAACTGCGCCTATAATCGTTATCGTTACGGTTTACGCCGCTCTGTTTCCTACGTTCTTTCTTCCTCGCCTTTCCTCCTCCTCCTCCTCCTCCTCCCCCCGCCTCCGCCCCCCCTCTATCTCCTCATCTTCTTCGAGCATCGCAACTCCCCCTCCCCCCTCCCCCTTCCCGTTTCCCCCCGTCGGAGGACGCGCGAGAAAAACCTCGTCCTCGTCTCCCCGAACGAAATTAACACGACTCGATCCCCCTTCCCTCTCCCCCCGAAAATTGAAATCGAAAAATCCGCTTTGACGACGGGGATAGATGCAAGTTTTCACGGAAGAACAAAGTCGCGGGAAAGAAGCGATATCTTCTTTTACGTGAGATCACCGCGTTCGAAAAATTCCCACGATATTCTTCGCCACGTCCTTTCTTCTCTCCTTTCCTAGCGAAAGGAAAAGGAGATTCCACGCGTTCATCCCGAAACGAGGTGAAAAATCGTCGAACCCCGTCGACTCGAGGATGAACCCCGAGACGATGACACTGCGGCCGCGTCGATTTCCTTCGTCGGGGAAAATTCTTCCCCGACCTTTCTTCGGGGAGAGCAGGCCTTTCTTCCTCCACCCACCCCACCCACTCCTCCTCCTCCTCCTCCTCCTCTTGGTCGAGGAACAGGGAAGGGGGGTCGATTCGTAGCGGCGGTGGTGGTGGGTGGCACACGTACTCGAAAGGGAGCATTAGTTTCAACGATTATTAGAGTTAGTTCTAGCCGAATGAGTTTCATAAATGCCCGGGGAAAACTCCGAGCGTATACTTGTATTTATACGAGTAGGAGTAGGGAGGGGAGGGGGGGGGAAGGAGAGAGAGAGAGAGAGAGAGAGAGGGAGGGCGGAGAAAGAGGGCACACAGGGGGTGGTGGGAGAAGGGAGAGAAAGAGAACGACGGCATTCGCGGAGCCAAAGTATCCGTCGTTCCGCTTCGTCCTCAGGGGTTGGGCGCTCGCCCTCTCTCTCTCTCTCTCTCTCTCGCTCTACCTCTATCTATATCTCTCTATCTATCTCTCACCCTCTTCTTCTTCCTTTCTCTCTTTCTCTCTCTCTCTCTCTCTCTCTCTCTCTCCGTACTCTCCGCTCGGCCTCCTATTATTATTATTTTTTATCACAATATTTGCTTTTCCCACATTCTGTTTTATGTTAATGGTCGCTGCCTGCCTCCCCCTTCCCCCTTCCCCCTCCCACCCGCCCCCGTCCTCGCTCCTTTTTCTCGCTGGTTCCCTCGCTTCGTATGCATGGCCTCGGGGAACTTTTAGCATTTTGTCTCGAATTTAAAAAGTTTTTCCGCCGCTCCCGTCCTCGCGCTCCCCCCTCCTCCCCCTCCCCCTCCTCCTCCTCCTCCCTACTTTTCCCGCTCACCTGCGCTCCACCTTCTCCTCCTCCTCCACTGCCCCTCCTTTGTCCCCGCGACATCTTTCCCGCCGCGCGTATCTCTCGCACGATTCGTCTTCGTAATCGCGCGGAGGCCCGCCGCGCGTGTCGCGATAATATTTGTCATCCGTCGTGGCTGGATCGTTCGTTCCACCTCGAGATCAATGGGCGCTCGAGGAGGAACGAGAGAGAGAGAGAGAGAGAGAGAGAGAGAGAGAGAGAGAGAGAGAATGTGGGATGGGACTTTAGCAAAGTAGTTCTTTTGGTGAAAAACCGATTCTACGTCGTTGTGGATCGATCGAGTTTCGAGTTATTCCACCGATTGTGGAAGTCGTGGAGTACGTGGAGTAGTACGGTTGGAGAGAGAAGGGAGAGGGACGGAGAGAGAGAGAGAGAGAGAGAAAGAGAGAGATATGCCAACCGAGCACTTACTTACCACACACCCTCCCCCCCCCCTCCTGCCGTTTGTATCGCGAGAAAGCGGGAGGGAGGGAGGGAGGGAGGTAGTTTCTCTCGAGCTCCCGAAATCCATAAGTTAAGAATTTTTCGCAGAGTGGAAAACTTTCGAATAATATAGCGTCCTCCCCTCCCCTCTCCCCCTCCCTCCCCGCATCCCATGCTCTCCTCCCAAGTTTCGTAATATATTACGCGTTACGTCGTGGCGCACAAGGAACGACAAGGAATCGGGCACGAATCGACAATTTTTATACTCCGTTTCGAGAACTCGGCCTTCGATTCGAAGACGCTCGCTCCTCCTCTTCGTTCTCCATTGTTTCAACGCGAAAGAAGACAGAGAAGACTCGCGAAGAGCCGGACGACGACACGTTGTCGGACGCATCTTATTAAAGGGGTAAAGGATTTCGAGGCGTCTCCAATTCTTTTTTCTTTTCTTTTCTTTTCCCTCCCCCTCCGTTCTTCCCTTCTTCGTGATGGAGCGAGGGGGAAAAAGAGGTTGCGGAGAGAAGAGAAGAAACGGTCGGTGAGAAGTTGGTGGAAATAAAGTTGCCGCGATTTCTTCGGACAAGGAGGTGGGGGGAGGGGAGGATGGGGGGGGAGGAGGGTACGGGAGAAAGTTTCCTTTCCGTTCGATTCTCTTGTAGCGGAATTATTTCGTTTCGCCTCCTGGAACGAACAAGAGGAGAGGCAGAAGAAGTGAGAAAGAGTGAAGCTCGGTTTCGCGGCGAGCGAGAAATAGCCGTTTTATCGACTCGAAATCGATCGATTCGCGCGCATCGGAGTCTCGCGCAAAATATTAAAAAGAAAAAAAAAGAAAGAAAAAAAAGAAAGAAAGAAAAAAGAGAACCAAAAGAGAGAGAGAGAGAGAGAGAGAAACGAGAACAGAGAAAAAACGAAGAGAGAGAGAGAGAGAGAGAGAATAGAATAGAATTCCTCGTATCCTCCTCCTCCCCGACCCCCACCGCTCCATAACTTTTGACGAGTTTCAGCGAGTCGAAACCGTGGCGAGATGTGGATATAATTTTATCCAGTTTTTTATTGCGGACATGTTGAACTGGTAAGGGCTTCGATAGCGGCAGCTGAATCGGAAATATTGCCCATAAATATCGGAGATACCCACCCAGCCACGTGTAACTTCACGCACGTGCACTCCCGCGCGTACCTACGTACGTACGTACGTACGTGTACACGCGTGTGCATCCGCGGCACACACGTGAGCAGTCCAACCGTCCTCCCTCCTCCTCCCTCGTACCTGCAGATAGCCGATTCGTATCGTCAATCCTGGCCACCCTATACCCTCCGCGGCGTACAGGGCCTACGTCCCGTATCTATTCCGCGACGGCTCTATCGCGAAATGGATTTTTTTTTTTTTTTTTTTTTTTTCAAAATCGTGAAAGCGCTCCCCCTTCGCCACCTCCTCCCCCTCCCACGACGCGGGAGAGCCCCCTCGTCCCCCTCTCCCCCGCCCTCTCTCGCGCCTATACAACAACCTCGTGCCTCGACCGCGGCGGTTACCGCTGGAAAAAAATGTTTCGAATTTCTCGAATCGCCGCGATTAGTTTCCGTCTCGATTGTTCGATCGACGCGCTGTTCCATTCGCTGTTCGCAGCCCGCGAAATATATATATATATATATATATGTATGAATCTCGTTCGTTCCGATCGTTGGATTCCGATTCTCTCGATCGTCAGGAGCGAGGATAACGAAAGAGAAAGATTATTCCCTCGCGGGGAAGGGATTGAGAAAAAACGAGAAAGCGAGGAGATTTTTTTAAATAAAAACGAGACGAAGAAGAAGCGAGGTAAAATTTTATTTTACACAAGTCCGATTTTCTTCGAGGAATCTTCGAGAGAGAAGAGAATCTGTCGAACGAATGTTTCGTGCTCGCAGCACGCGTTATCTAATGATCGCGATAATTCGTAAAGACAACAAGATAATGAAAGATCGTCGCCTCTTCACATCTCGTATCTCGTTTTTAATTAACGAAATCGGCGAGGGAAAAAAGGCGAGACTGGCAATCCAGCTAATAATCGGCAAAGCGTTGAATATTTTTATCACGATCGTGGCGTGGCGAAGAAACGAGCCTCGGCGCTCGTCGAAGTTTGACACAAAAGGCGAAGTGGTTTCTTTCATTGGTGGTGGAAAGCGCGAAATAAAAAGAAAAAAGAAAAAAAGAAAGAAAAAAAGAAAGAAAGAAAGAAAGAAGGAAAAAAAAGGAAGAAGCGAGGAGAAGTGGCTCGATCCGTGGGGGAGGGTGTTGTTTGGGGGGATGAGCACGGTGGAGGAAGGGAGGGAGGAGGGAGGAGAGGGTAAAGGAGGCTTCGCATTATTTTAAACGCGGACCTCCGACTCCCTCGCCTCTTCCGCCCCACGCTCTTCCACCCCTTCCTTTGTCCCCCTTTTCTCTCTTTCCCGATGCCGCTTTGCCACCGATTTTTCGGCCAGGAAAGAGGCCTTTTCTGGATAGAAGGACAGAATAAATAGCTGGGAACGGCTAGAGGAGAAAACGATTCTCCCTTTTTAAAATTTTCTCTCTCTCTCTCTCTTTTTCTCTCGCAAGCTTGCAAAGTAAAATCATTCGAATATAATAAAAGTAAAAGTAAAAAGGAGGTTGAATCTGTGGAAAATCGTTACAAATTTCCTTTTCAAAAACCATGCATACGCAAATTTTCTTCTCTCTTATTATTATTATTATTACTACATATTCTCTCTCTGCTCTCTCAAAGTTTCACGATCCTTCTTCTATTTCTCGATAAGTCTGCCTAAGTTTAAATCATCATCACATTTAAGCTATCTCGAAGCCTGCTTCGTTGCACTCGTGTATCGCCATCCTATATTTTATTATGTCATTCTCAGGGACTCTTGTTACTCGATTGCTAACCTTCTTAAATATAAGAAATACGAGTGCAAAAGTGAATTAATTTGCAACTGCACTCCCTTTTTTTACCTTTTTTCAACAATCTCGACTACACCAACCTAACTAAACTAAAACCTAACTGGTACTAGATTCTTAACGCTACTCTAAACGCTAATCTATCTACGATCCACCGATCGTAGAAACGAATCGAATCAAATAGTCTCTCGCAATACAATATCTCAAGATCTTTCTTCCCTCCGAGTAAAACGATGATCGGAGTGTCCCCGAAAAACTTGGGGAGGGGGAAAGAATGGAAGGATCGAAGTAACGCATCGTGGCGTAAACGCATACAAACGCGGTTCACGGTCCCGAGATTCCTCCGCTTCCGTTCGCGCGACGCCATTCTCGGAATCTTTCGGGCCAATGCCTCGAACGCGTTTACACAGCATCCACCACTCGATGCTTCCTCCTCTCTGGATGCTAAGTACGCCCTCGGATATGAACGTGATTAATTACCACCAAATAGGAGCCGACGTAGATTGATATATCGAACGTTCTTGCAGCTTTACCGTCGATTTACGGTCGCATCTATGGGTTATGACAATGGGGACAGGACGTGGGGAGAAGGGGAGGTTGCCTGTATGCGGTGTTGTGTCGTCGTCGTCGTCGTCGTTGTCGATGCGCGTCGATAGGCCGTGCGGAGAAAAGAGACGACGGATAGGCGCGATTCCGAGGAGGATCGTTCTTCTGGTTGGAAAGGGAAGAACTGGATTTTTTTTAATTTTTATCTTCGTAATATCGCATCGCACCGTAAGTGAAGAAAAATAGGTTTACAAAAATTTATGTGTATACACTCTTCTTCACACCGCGAATTTACAACGCGCTTTTCCTTCCCTCCTCCCCGCGTAATCGAAAATGCCTCGAAGGAGAGTGTCGCGGAAATTATCGGAGGATATAATACGAGGAATGATTGAAATTAGTCGATCGATTAATACGCGCGTATTATTCGAAGGTGGCAGGTGTCGCTTCTTCGCTCGGTTTCTCCTTCGATCGCGAATTATTCAGGAAATTAATCGTGCGTGAACTTCCTCTTCTCTTCCTTCTCTTCTCTTCTGCCACCGGCTCTCTCTCTCTCTCTCTCTCTCTCTCGATTCGTTTCTCGGTCCGTTCCTCTTTTTTTCCACTCTCTCTCTCTCTCTCTCTCTCTCTGGCCGATTCGAGTCGCGTCGAGTCAGGTCGAGGCTCGGCCGAGCCGGGGTCGAGTCGAGTCGAGTCGAGTCGAGTCGCGTACCACTTCCGCGGTCTTCCATTCTCCGCAACCACCCACACGGGGCGGCCCTCCCTTTCTCCCTCCCCCCCTTCTCTGTGTCGGAGCGCACCCGTCAGAAGTGGCACTCTTTTTTGCAATATCGTGCTTCTCGAGCCAGCGAGACCCGCGGTGCCGCGTCTCGAGTCTGCGGAAAATATGACGCGCATCGAATATAAAAAAATACAACAACGCTCGCTCCATTATTATGACCCCTGCGGAAGCGGAGTCTCCCCGCGGTTTACCCAATTCCCCCCCCCCTCCCCCCTCGTTTTGTATACGCGTCGAACGTATATATCGCCCTCTCCGTCTCCTCCGTGTTTTCCCTTCGTCCCCGTGATTTTTATTACTATTTATTATTCACTCGCGGCGAATAAAGTATAAAGTAAACTCAAGTTGGTTGAATCTCGAAGTAGTATTTTTCTCTTCTTTTTTTTTTTTCCTCTTTATCCGATCGAATAGCAGCGGGCAACGTTTCTCGTTTTTTTTTTTTTTTGATTGACGATTTGTTTGCCACCGATCGTAAGATCGATCGAGCCGATTGTTCGAGGCTTGGAAAAAGTTGTTGGCCGCCGCCTGTTTACGTTAGGCAGCTTTTTTTCTTTTTTTTCTTTTTTTTTTTTTTTGGTCGGCGAACCGAGCCCAACTTATCGCGACTCGATAAGGACCTAGCTCTCCCTAGTATGGGGGAATAAATAAACTGGAAAATTTCGATTTCAAGTTGATTTGCCTTTTGCGCTTTGGTCGATTGAAAAATTGCCTCGATGTAAACGACGCGTGTCCCGCGGCCTTTGTTATCGCCCCCTCTGGTCCCCCCATCGCGTCTTAGGCCGCGTTCGCGCGTGAGAGAGAGAGAGAGAGAGAGAGAGGGAGAGAGTGGTAGACCGAAACTGGACGGATCCTTTGAGGTTGATCCTCCTGTTCACAGTGACAACTCGCGTGGCTCGCCTCGTACAAACTCGGGGGAGGATTGTTCTCGCAAGCTGTCTCTCGATAACTCTGCTTCGAGGACACACGGCATTAGGCGATTCTCGTTTTCGAAGGAGATTAATTTATGCCTCGTGTTGCCGCGTATCGAACGGGAATGGAAAAACAAAACGGGACGGAAGTCGAAATGGAAAGTAATGCCGCAAGTGATATCGCGGCCGATCGAGGCGATACGAAAATATATAATACTTTTGTGTGAAGTGTCGCGTAAATATACTTTCGTAAACTCTTTCGTATTTAAGAATTTATTATTCGTCGAATAATAACGGTATTTTTTTTTTTTTTTGTTTTTTCCTTCTCTCTTTTTGTAACTCGATACGAGTTACAACCGCGAATGAATAAGAGGTAAATTAATTTTTCTCGATTTTTGGTTCTCTGCCCGGTGGTCGTCTCTCGAGTTAATTAATCGGCATTTCTCGTTTCGCGTTGCGATTAAATATTTTTTTTTTATTTCTCCCACTTGGTACAATAAAATAATAACAATTAGGATAATAATAATACGCCCGTTAACGAATTGCAAACAATACCTAATAATGCTTAAAACCATTCATCATTTAGATCGCATTACGATCGGGGAACATTTTCCAACAACCATTCAAATTATTTATTATATTCCAATATTTTTCTCCCGCCAGAAACTACCGAAAAATTCACCGATTCGTACGATTCAATTTTTCCCGCCCTCGATATCTTCAACTTATTATTATTACACCCTGAAAAGGTATACCTTTGTACACCGAGAGAAACCGATCATCGCGCGTCGTTTCCGCACAGTTGGCGCGCACCAATCACGAGGGGGGCGGAAAACGAATCGCACCTGTATACGCGGCGGGCGAATCCGGGCCGCGCTCTACTAATAATTGCACTCATCTATTTATATTAATTATCGACGATTAGCAATACCAATTAATCGTATTATCGTGGAACCCCGGTACACGCGCATGCGCACAAAGATATATATATATATATATTACAAGAGGATAAGAAGGATTGGCATCCATTGGAGGATGCATAGAGTGGAATAGAGAATGTTATATATATATATATATGTATACGAGTGGTTGGCTGGCATAGTCGTTGCAGTGTCTATCGGTTGCTGGTCGGTCGTCGTTCGTGGTTGCCGGGAAGAGGGTGGCGGTACGACTCTCTCTCGACTCATCGAGAAGGGGTAGGGGGAGGGAGGATGGCGGTACCCGCTCAGCGACGAGAGTCCGCTTCTGCCTCGTGAGTAATTTACTGTTATTGGTCGAATTATGCCACGGTCGAATGCATATTTATGCGGTTAATTATAATTTATGATAAAGCACCGTCGCGAACGACGATCGGCAGCAGTTTAACAACGGGGAACAACGGGTCCAACAACTGACGAGGCGAGATATTCCTCTCTTCGGGAGGTAAATCGAGCGAAATATCGAATCAACGCCGAGTCGAATTTTCGTCTTCTTCTTCTTCTTTCTATCAACTCGAATTTATCTTGAATTATCGGACGATTCGGACCTCTCTTTCTTTACATCTTTTAATCCTAAATAATATAATTTTCCTAAATAAGCGACGCTTCCTACGCTTTATATAAATATAATACACCTCGTAGAAATGAGGGAAAGAAAACGATAGATAGATTCTTCGACGTAATTAGAATAACTCGATCTCGATGGAATGGAGGAAGAGTCGAAATCGTCGCTCGCGACGCTCCAAAGCGGGGGAGAGTGCAACAGAGAGGAGGAGGAGGAGGAGGAGGAGGAGAAGAAGCATCGTGAATTGTGCTCGACTTAGCTACAACGCGAAAAATAACACGATAAATCCATACGCGATGTCGCGTGCTCGCGCGAGAGGAAGAGGAGGGGTGCGCAGGCAAGTAGCGGGAGGAGAGAAGGAGAGGCGCGAGAAGGGGAGGAGGAGTCGGGCTACAAAAAGCAACAACTCTCCCCGGCATAATGGGGTTTTCATATTTTCGCCCGTGAATGGCATCGCACATCGCTGAGCCGCGTAAATAGGAAGGAAGGCGCGGTGGAAGGTTCCGCGGTTGCATATTCGCGGCTATACATTCGCGGCTGCAATCGCGAGTACAACGGCGGCATCGGCAACGCGAGGACGTCGACACGAGGAGGAGGAGGAGGAGGAGGAGGAGGGGGGGATTGACGGCCTCGGATCGGCCGCGCTCGAAAGTAGCTCGCGTGGAGGATCGACCAAACGCAAACCGGAATTAATAACTCGCGCGGGTAACATCCGCGATCCATGGATCCCTCGCCAACGCGGCTTTCACGGTTTCACTCTATTTTAATCGACCACGTTTCCGCCCGATAAAAGCGTCTCCCACGGATTCGTTCGCCCTTTCAACCGTTCCTCCTCCCTCCCCCCTCCCCCCCTTTTTTTTTAATTATCATCTCTAGAGGGGCGCATCTAGAGGGGATGGGAATTAATTAAAGGAAATTTTTCTCGAATCTCAGAAATTCTTGGACGCGCCGAGATAAGGATTTATATACAACCGACTTTCCAATCCCCAAATTAATCCAAATTAATCCATATCGATAACGGTTCCATCCTCGAGCTTCTTCCAAGTCTATAATCCACTCCTGCTCGAGTGGAGATCTTGGCGGGTCCAGTTGCGGTTCTTCAGTAGTTTATTTATCGCGAGCGGTTCCCCTTAATCCGACGAAAACACACGAGAGAAGAGGGTTAAGGAAAGGAAAAGGTTGCTGGGGTCGGTTCGGTTTTGGCTTCGTAACCTGCCTATCTTATGAGACCGGCTCCTTAATATCGGTTAGGGGAAGGCGGGGGTGTGGATGCAAGCGTCGTAAATCGCGCGTCGTACGACGCTACTTACGCCGCCCCCACCCCTCTTCCACCCCATCCTCTCTCTCAGTCCTATCCCACCACCACCATCCCTGTCTGATCGCACCCGCCACCGTCTCCGCGGCCGCCTCCACGAGCTTAACTCTCCGTATCGGTAAGCGCGATCTAATGCGATTTGCATTTATATTAAAATATTAATATAACGTGGTGCGACGATGGCGATAGCGGCGACGCCGGCGACGGAGGAGACGACGGGCGGAGGTCGAGGAACGCCAACTGTCGAACCGTTTAAAATTCCCCGTGAATTTTGATCTCTCCTCTTAAAACGCACACCATCTTTCTCTTAAACTGCTCACGCTTTCCTCGATACAGTTTTTTATTATTCTCTTAACCTACTCTTTCGCTGCTATAATCCAGTTGTGCACGAGATGATCACGCCGCGTATGACGATTATTATCGAAACGTGGCATATTTCTCGTTTTTGTCGTTAATTTCTCTTCGATAAACACCGTCGAGCATATTTTTGATTCGTCGAGCGGAAAAGTAACGAAAGGGAAATTAAAAGAGAAATAGACGAGTGAACGGATAAAAACGATCGTATCGTTGGACGATCAGCCTGCTGTATACGCGTGTCCATACATCGATACTCTCTATACTTACGCAGGTATCCGGGGGGGGGGAGGATCGTGGAGGAAGGGATGGACGGAGGGAGGACACAGTATTTCGAGTATTTCGAGCGGGAAAAAGAGCGTGCCACGCGGACATTAATTCCGAAAGGGAGGCGGCCTTCGTGCATACGCGGAGCGGCGAGTTAGCCTTCCAGCTAATGTCACTTTGATTCTAGGTTAGGGCAACGTGCGCTCGAAGGGCTTCGTTCGGCATGCTCGAGACCGTTCGTAGCAGTCAGCTTCTCGAGCTGGCTCGAGGCTCCCCATACATATTCATAAATAAGATACTCGGTTTTTGCCCTCCTCCCCGCCCTCCTCCACCTTTCCTCGTTCGCGCCGTCTTTTCTTTCTTTCCTCTTTTCCATTCCTCTCGTTCTCGGCCAGATTCCTCTCGTCCACCCTCGATCGTTTTTTCCCTCCTTTTTTCCCCCCTCCTCTCCTCCTTTTCCTCCTCGATGAGTCGGCCGAGAAAAGAGCAAACGTCGCCTCCTTCGAGGAGGGGGATGGAGGAATCGTTATTTGCATGGAATCCGTGTTCCCCATTCGCCGCGTTCCAAAGGTTTGCGGAATTAAGACGTACGCTCGCTCGTTCTTCTTCTTCTTCTTCTTCTTCTTCTTCTTCTGAGAGATTTCTTTTATAGTTAGTTTATATATACACTGGCTCGTGTGTGATTTATCGGCCGGTATGTTCCGGCCGGTGGAATGTTGCTCGAAAGGAATTCGTTTAATGATTTTTGTTCGACTAGCTCTCCTTTCTTCTCTCTCGTCGTGCGAAAGTTACGCGGAAGAAATGTTTATCATCCATTTTGAAATCTTGTCTCGAGAATTATTAAAATTATTAAAATTGTTCCAATTCTTAATATTCATCGAGGATTGATTATTATTATTATTATTATCATTATTATTATTGCGCTGTATGTTTCTGGATAAAACTTCAATTTTACTTCCAACGAGCTCTCCTGTTCTTCGATCGATGCATCGAAAAACGATCGATATTTGATCTTTCTCTCGAAAGAAATTGAAATTTGTAATTGTAAATCTTTCCAAAGCAAATCCTTGGAATCTCTAAATTCCAACCAACCTTCCACTTGTTGATATTCCCCTTTCGATCAGAAATTGAACGAGGAAAGAAATCCCTATGTAATGTAATATACAATTTCACTAGATTCCAGTAATTTGTTCGCTTCACAATCGAAATTTCAATCGGGAGGAGAGAGAGGCCGTTCTCTCGAGAATCGAAAATAGGAGTCGCGCGAAAGGTTTTTCGTTTCGACGATAACGAAACGCATTAATGCGTCGCTAGTGGTCCCTAGACTCATTGGAGGAGACAAATTTCCCACCCAACACTTTTCTCACCCGTTCCATTCGAATGGAACGATTCCTCTGTAACGCTAACGACCGGGTGTGTTACTCGCCGAATATGCGACACGAGCCCCGCATATTTTCCACTTAATTGCATTTTCGTATTCGCCAAACCGAAGGAGAGTAAGAGAGTCCCTTCTTCGTCACCCTCCTCGCATGCATGCATGGACGATTTGTTTATTCGACGCCGAAGAAAAAAAAGAAGAGAGAACATAACGGGGAATGCGAAATCAGAAATTCACCAGGCGACAGACAGACCTAACGACTCTCTCTCTCTCTCTCTCCCCTCCCTCTCCTTTGATTCTTCCCTCTTTTGCATACAACGCAACGAATTCCGGCCACCTCGTTAAAAACGCCGAGTTAATCGTTCCATCGGCTCGATTTCACCATACTTCGCTCCAAGATTCAAACATTGATTCTAGAAAAGACACGCTCGCGATGTCTATGGAAGAAGAGAAAATTGGAACGGAATCATCATCTCCTCCTCCTCCTCCTCCTCCTCTTCCTCCACCTGTTCCACTCTCTCTCTTTAATGTCGTTTCGCGGAGGCGAAGGAGGGGGACCAGCAGCGCGCTTGCAAATAAAGTGCAAGAGGGGGGGCGGGTAAAAGTGTTTCGAAGGCCGCGCGTCAAGGATACGAGAATCTTGAAAGGATACGAGTTTCATTTCCCGATCCCTCGGCGAAAGGTCGCATTATTTCCGGCCGACGCGGAAACCGAACTTTAATTCCCTGGCTACTGGGAATATAACGCCTGGAAGAGAGAAGGAGGAGGAGGAAGAAGAAGAAGACGATGGAGGAGGAGGAGGAGGAGAATGGCGGCACCTAGATGGTACGCATTCGTTCCGTTCGCGTTCTCCAACGCGATTCCGCGCGTTTCCGCCCGCTCGGGCTCTCCTCTCCTCTCCTCTCCTCTCCTTGCCTCGCCTCGCCACTCCACGTCTCGTCGCAACGACGCCATCGCTCTTCTTCGCACCCTTCCTACCCGCGACTAATTGACGCGGGGTTGGAAAATCAAGATGGCCGACCTATTACGCTTTCAATCTCGCGTTCCCCCGTGTACCTTCCAGGCAACATCCTCCCTAAAAATAAATATCTTCGCCAGGCCGGGCCGGGCCAGGCCAGGCCGCGCCTCGCCCTTCGATTCTTCCCCTCCTCGAAGGAGATGTCCCCGCGTTGGATCGAGTTATCTATGCGGAGGCAACATCTTCCCTTGGAAGGAAAAGGAGGGGAGGAGGGGGAGATCTAATCTTCGCACTCGACGAGACGATGATTTTGGATCTTTCTCTCTCTCTCTCTCTCTCTCTCTCTCTCTCTCTCTCTCTCTCTCTCTCCAACGTCGTTTGTTCCGGGATTCGACGCGGGGCAGTTTTTCGACGAAGCTCTCGTCGGGGAGGGGAGGATGGGGGTGGGGGGAATTCGTTTATTCAGCGCAAACCAATCGACCAAACGCATCTCGGCCGAAAGGTGTATTACAAAGTCATGGAGCGGCATTGAAAATTCCATTTTACAAAATTTGTTATGGGATTGCGTAAAAAATAAAATCACCCCGAGGTTAAAAAGACTCTCTCTCTCTCTCTCTCTCTCTCTCCTCCCTCCCCCATCCCTCCCATATCCCACGGGCGCGCACGTTCTTCTTCCACGGTACAAACACCGCGTATTTTTGTATTTTTATCCTTTAGAAGCGGGGGAGGAGGGCGGTGGCGGAAAAAACTCGGATAAAAGGGAACCGCGCGACGAATCGAGAGCCGCGCGCGGTTTCACATTTTTCAAACGTAATCAAGAAAGCTCGTTACCTTCAGGAAGCGAGCGAGCACGCTCGTGATCGTGGAACGGATAAACCCGTGCACGGAGGGGGAGGAGGAGGAGGAGGGTTGGGGGCGAGCGATTAGGCGAGGCAGGGGAGCGTGTCGGGGCAGGGATTTGACAATTTCTCGCCAATGAGACGAGCGGAGACGAGAAATTGCCGCGGAATCCGTTCTCGCTCCCTCCGGCAGTCACTTATTTCCTATTTACCACCCTTCGTCTCTCTGCCCCCCCCCCTCCTCCTCCTCCTTACGCGTGGATCGACCCTTCGATACCTTAACCTTTGTCGCCTCGTTCGAACCCCAAAATGGCGGTTTTAAGATGGCCGCTCTCTACGCGAATCTTCAATCGGCCGCGATTCTTGTCTTCTCGCGCGTAATTTTCGTCGGATCGTCGAAGACGAGGAGGATTCCACGATCGTGGAAAGATCGTGAACGTTGAACATCTTCTTCGCGAACCGATTCTTGGATAAAATAAGGAGAGAAAGAGAGAATTGTACGAGTATTCTTGGATGAAATAAGAGAGAGAGAGAGGTGAGTTCTTTTATCCGCTCTGGAGGAAGGATCCTCCTAGGGGGAATTATCGACGGCGGTTTCTGTTTTCTTTCGCGCTGATTATGATTTCTCTTCCCTCCCATCCGGTTCCTCATTGTGGGCGCTAACCTTTTTATCGTTTAACCGGCCCAGCCTCCTCCTCACCCCCTCCCGCGCTTTTTCCCTCGTTTTCGCGCCGTTACGCGACCCAACCCAATACCTGGCCAATATTGTATTATCTCGTTTCTTCCTTTACGACGACCTTTAATAATTTTTCGAGACCGTTGGCCTTCCTTTCCTCCTCCTGCTCGAGGAAAGTCGTCCACTTCTCCAACTCGTGGAGAGAGCGGAGAGCCTCGATCGGGCCGCGAAAGTAATTCGCGGTGTTAACCTCGTTGAATCCGTGGCGAGGGAAGGGCGCGCAACTTTCGAACGTTCGTGGATTTCGTTTAGGGAGAATGGTTTAGGAAGAGCGAAACTCTCTCTCTCTCTCTCTCTCTCTCGAAACGACCGCGGTTAACGCTCTCTCCGCATTGTTTTGAACCAGTTGCCGCACGATGTTGTAGTCGTCGGCCAGAGATGAAGAACTTTCGACCGTGAATCGATCCGCGGGGCTCATCGTCGTGTCGTTTCGAGAAATTTTATTTCGTGCGCGAACTCCTCTCGGGAGAAGAAATTTTTTTTTATCGTCGAGAGTTTGCCAACTTTGGGAAAGAACGAGGTGTATATACAACGTTGCGTTGTCATTTTTTTTTTTTTTTGTTTGTTTTTGGAGCTTGGAACAACAAAAAAGACGAGAATCATAAATGGATCGGATCCCGTGAAAAATAAAGAGAGAGAGGAGAATCAAAACCTTCGACGAGAGACACAAACCGGATGAAATTGTCGCGTAAATGATGCGGGGGTGATCGCTTTTGACCTATCGGATCGTAAAAAAAAAAAAAAAAAAAACAAATTTTTGGACGAGAGGTGATATTGCTTATTTTAATCTTCCGTTATCTCTTTACAAAATGAAAAATATTTAATAATATAGAGTCGGTGCAACAGTTGCGCGAGATCCGATTAAAGGCTTACTGTCGCGTACGCGCCAACACTGACGGCTCGTGGATGCCTCTCCCCCCTCCCTCCTGTACGCGGCGAGAACTTCTAAGAACTTTTTTTTTTTTTTAGAGAACATTGCAATTTATGAATGACTCGTTTCGCTCCTCCTCGTAGCGACGCTCGTTAAGTGTTAAAGAAAATGGACTATATCTTCCAATTAAGCATTTAAAAAAAGGAAACTTTTAAATCTTCAAATTGTAATAATAATAATAATAATAACAACACGAGGGATCGATATTATATCTCGAATTGCCCAGAGGAAGAAAAAAAAAAAAAAAAAAAGAAAAATCTATCTTTGCCCATATTATACCGATGAATTTTACAAGCTCGTATCCGAGCCACTATCCTCCTATATTAAATTTTAACGCGACGTTCGTT